>NC_056745.1:741846079-741918579 GCF_019279795.1 Protopterus annectens | reverse complement strand
TGCTAAAGGCTAAACAGCACAGTATACGTGGTATGCAAATGACAGCTTAATGCCTTCATGCTGTACTCAAATAACAAAATCAAACATGGCAAAATGATTCAGAAATGTAGAAATCTAGTGCTAATAGGCATTACATTCATACATTTTGAGCATTTTCTTGGTGTACAGGAGCTTCACTCTAGCTATTATGCTACAAAAAGCAGCAGCCTTAAGTGAGCAGCAAGTGTTAGTGGCCATTCTTGAAGCTAGTGCCTGTGATGTTTAGTGCAAGCATCTTGCATACCATCACCTCCACAATCACAACATTCTCGACCGGACGATTGCTGCTGTGTGGACAGGGACACCATTTTAGAGTTAGTAGACATGCTGCTCTCACAATACAATCAACGAGGATTAAGGGACTTCCTGTTTCAGTGAACATGAAGGTCTGTGTAACATTTACCATCCTTGCTGTTGGGATTGTTCACCATCTGTAAGGGGATGTTAGGAGTTTCACGGGTGACAACTTGACAAATCCTACACAAGTTTCATAATTTGATTTTGCAGCATATGATGGAGTACATAATGCCTCATATCTATGAAATACATAAGCACTAGGCTAGCTGCCTTGGTGGGACATTTTAAGCTTCACCCATTTCCCTTTTGGTGTTAGAGTGACCTTACCCAATTCATGGTCAATAATTATATATTACATCCAGTGAGAATAACTGTTCCCATGCCTAAGATAATTTGTTCCCATGGATAGCGGAGGAGAGAACCAACACGATGCATGCATTTTAAAACATAGTTTATTTCTCTGAGGTGCTTGGAGTGATTTATTGCATCCATATTGTCATCAACACCTCACCTTCTATACTTAACATCTGGTATATCAACTGGAAGGGATTTTACCCCATTATCTGCCGGATAGTATGCATTGCAAAGGGGATTATATACTATGTGTCTCTCTGCTATTTAGGAGGTGCCCATGATACCCACATCTGGTACAAGTGTGACTTCTACCAACATTTCATGGTGGGTGAGACTCTACATTGCTAGCTAGAAAATGCTTTTCTCACTGAAGAAGACAGCAGGTCACTTATAGTCGTTTCCACTGTTGCATGTTGTAGGTGTTGCAGGATATGTCTTGGAACCATAGATGTTAATTCCCACTCAAAACCCCCTTGACCATGGATGAGATAGTACACATCACAGCACATCTGTAGTCACAGAACATTGTTAAACATTTGTTTGGAATTCTGAACTCACATCTCCTGCTTGGATACATCTGTTGCACTACAGTATGTACCTGAGACCTGCAGTCACTTATTTATCATTTAGACCATGTTATACCGTACCCAAACCATACCTCTCCACTTCTTAAAGCAAGAAATCTAGACAAAGCCCTAAATAATGGTGAACAAAGGCCCAAAAGTAGGGACACTTTTTAAATGTTGCTCTTTTAAACTTTCTAAAGTATTCCTTACTAAGTTTTATTCAAGGTGGCCCATCCCTCCTTTGGAACTGGAAATATATAATCTGGTATGCACTGATTTTTATAAATCATTTGGTGAGCATGAAGCATCCTTCTTGTTTTCCTATCTAATCTATCCAATACATTTTGGGGCCAGTCAATCACTCCAAAATTATAAGTTAGGACAGGAAGAACAAATTGGTTTATAGCTTGGATTTTGTTCCTAGATGTCAATGCTGTTGTCAGGATTAATTTAAGTCTTCTAAAGTATTCCTTACTAAGTTTTACTCACATTTGTTCATGTTTTATTGTTGATCCTTCACCAGTTCCCAGATATTTATACACTCCCTCTTGCTCAAGTTATTTTATATCACAGTCTTGTCCCAGACTGATGTTTTCCTGTTGCTGCAGTTTTCCTGCTTTAAAGGTTGCTTTTGCACATTAATCAAGAACAAATTACATTCTTATATCATCTAAAAAAGTTTTGACAATTTGCAGTTGTATTTTCAGTTCCTCATCTGACGAGCTATACAGTTTTAAATCATCAACAAAGAGAAGATGAGAAGTCTTTACACTTTATTGTTTTTAGGAGCCAAATTATAGCCATGGCCTAAGCTATTAAGTAGACAGCTTAATGGGTTAAGGGCAAGGCAGAATGGCAGTGGTGACAATGAGTCACCCTGGAATATCCCCATTTGAATTTTTATCCCTGGAATAATATTTTATCTTTTATCATGGCTTAATTGCAAAGTGGTCTGCCACTGTTTCATGGTCACTGTAATATAGTAAATTAGTGTATGGTGAATCTTATACATTTTTAAACACTCTTTTATCCATGAATGCAGGATACTATCAAATGCTTTTTTGTAGTCAATCCATGCCATACTTAGATTCTTCCCCTTTTTACAGTTCTCCACTATGACTTTATTTAACAACAAATTATACTTTAGCCCATATGACTTTCTTTTATTTCCCTTTTGTTCTACTGCCATAACTGAGTTTTCTTCTAAATGACTATAAACTCTATCAACATCAATTCCAGTGTATAGTTTATACATCGTTGGAAGGCAAGTTACTGGTCTATAATTTTCAGGGTAGCTTGCAAGTTAACTCTTAAGTAGGAGCATTGTTTTTCCTGTTGTTAGCTAGGTTGGTGTCTGTTTGGGTTGTGCATATAAATAGTTCTTACTCATCGCTAAATCTACTGCATCTGGGCCTGGAGTTTACCAATTTGAGGGTTTTGTTAACTTTGTTTCAATCTCTCTGACTGTTACTTCATCCCATTACATATCCTGTACCTTTAAACTTCTTATTCTTTCTTTTGCTTCTTCTGTCCATTTAGCATCTTTGTTATATTCCACAGGATCTTCATAGATATTTCTCCAAAATGTATCTATTTCTTCTTTTTTTGGTAGTCTTTCAAGTCCTTTTACCTTGTTTCCCAATTTGCTATAAAACTTTTTTGGGTCATGAATAAATTGCTTATTTTGTACTTGTCCTTTATATTATCTGCGTATCTTCTAAGTTTTTCCACCTGTGCTGAGATTTTTAGTTTGTTATTTGCAATAGTGTGTGATAGATCCTGATCTGTTCTAATACTGCATTGCTTTTATCACGTCTATTTTTTTAAGTATTTTTGTTGATCTGTTCCCTCTTCTATACTTTCCATGTAGTGTGCCTTGTTGTCTGTACACATAGGCCACAGTGTGGTCCCACAACAGGAGATGCCCCTTTGCTCTGTTCTCTGTTATGGTGAGTGCCCAGCTTTACATTACCCTATAATGCCCGTATGTTATGTAAACTAAACCCAATTTACTGTTTCCTGCCTGATCCTGTTGCTGGTACCACCATGGTGCTCAGTGCATTGCAGGGGTATATCCTCTTTTACTATGCCTATATCACAGTACAAATTCTTCTCTGCTGAATCCCCATTCCTGACTTGTGTTCATCTTAATGTCATTTCCCACAATATGGTAACCATGCCTTTTATTGCACTACAATGGGCCTTACAGTGCAGTGATTATGATAATGAAGTAACTTAGTGCAATCATCCCTGAACTACTGCTGTAATGCACTGAGCTCTAACGCCTAGGTAGCTATCTGATACTCATCTCTGCCCATCCACTGGCTAATGGGACATGCTTACATTATACTTGCCCATGGAGATTGAAACGCCCATACTGCCACCACTCTACACTAGTGATACCTTTGCTACCACAGCACTGCTACACAATTATGCACGTCATGTGAAGTTCATAATGTGGTTTGTTTGCATACAGTTAACATTTGGTAGATTCACTTTATTATCTCAAAGACCAACTACTTGAGTTTTATGTACTCACTGCCAATTGTTTGAGTATTGCTGTACTCACAATTGACTGCAAATTATTAAAAAAGTGAATTTTTCAAAGGGGCAAACTCATCTGCATTCTCAATGTTGTGGCATGGCTCTGCATTCTAGATATATAAATAGAGTGCCTCCAAGGTTACACAAACTTGGAGAAAGTATATTTACAGAAACAGTGTGCATATTTGAATACATCTCACTAGAATATGCAGAAAAGCATTCAGCTACAAGAAGTTGAATGCAAAGTAATTGAAAGACAACCCCATATAGAGCAGACCTACATTCTGCAGGTACTGGGTTTGGAAACTAAGCCCTTTCTGTATCTGTGATTTTTTTTTTGTTTTTAATTTCTCCAAGTCTTTTAGGTTTCTAATACCATGATGGGAATGGACCCCATTCCTAAGTCAAAGCACAATTAAAGTTCATGAAATCAGTATTGTTTCACTCTTTGATGTTAGCCAAAAGTACTCTTTGCAGTACCCACAATGTGCCAAGTAATGACTCCTTCTGCAATTCGTACGGTGTTACATGAATTGGCAACATATCTAAATATGATTGTAAATTGGTAACATATCTAAATATGATTGTAAATTCTTTTTTATAAGACCATTTGCTCCTACTACTATTGGAACTGTCTGGGTATCTTTCTTCCACATGGCTGTCATTTCTGCCTGCAGATCCAGGTATTTTATGGCTTTGTGTCTCTCTGTATGCAAGACACTGTAGTCACTAGGTGTGGCAATTTCAATGATCAATGCTACTTTTGTTTTCTTTTCTTGGACCACTATATCCGGTTTTTAGCATCTATCTTTTGAACTGTTGCTATTGGGTGATCCCATGTAATATAAACTTTATAATTGTCTATGATTCTTTGTGGATCATGTTTCCAGTGTTTTTCAGCCATTTTGATACCATAATGTTTCCACAATCGCCTGTGTAACAGTCTCGCCACATTATTATGCCTTTCAGTATACAGTCCCTCTGCCATTAGTGCGTCGCAACAAGCAACAAGGTGTGTGACTGTTTCCAATTTGGTTTTACAAAACCTATATATGTCTGTTTCTCCCACATGTTCAGTGGACTTTGTAAACCAGCGTGTACGTAGCCCACTATCTTGGACTGCCAATATTAACCTTTCATTTCTTGATGTGAATTCACCTCTCCTTAAGTATTCCTGCATTCGTTCTTGATCAACATGAGGCTCCTCCAGAAGTTTTCTATACTTGCAACTATATTTATGTTTTTTCCACATTTCTTGCCTTCTCATCTGCCCCTTCACCTTATATTCTTTCTGTTGTTTTTTAGCACATTCAGTTGCTGCCTGTTTTTTATCTACTTCTGGTTTAATTTTCATTCCTGCTTGACGTCGATATGCTTCTGCTAAATTAAGCAGAGATGTCATCTTAGATTTATTCTCCTCATGTTTCAAAACTTTCACTACATTTGGATCCTGTGAGGTCAGCAGATATGTGTGAAATCCCATGATTGCAGATCTATACATGTAATCAATTTCAAGGTGGCCCATCCCTCCTTCGGAACTGGGAATATATAATCTTGGTATACACTGATTTTTATAAATCATTTGGTGAGCATGAAGCATCCTTCTCATTTTAACATCCAATCTAACCAACACTTTTTGGGGCCAGTCAGTCACTCCAAAACTATAAGTTAGGACAGGAAGAGCAAATTGATTTATGGCTTGGATCTTGTTTCTAGATGTCAATGTTGTTTTCAGGATTAATTTAAGTCTTCTAAAGTACTCCTTACTGAGTTTATTTGCATTTGTTCATGTTTTATTGCTGATCCTTCATCAGTTCCCAAGTATTTACACACTCCCACTTGCTCAAGTTCTTTTATATCACATTCTTGCCCAAACTGATGTTTTCCTGGTGCTGCAGTTTTCCTTTTTTTTAAAGGTTGCTTTTGCATATCAAATGACATTCCAATATCATCTGAAAAAGTTTTGACAACCTGCAGCTGTGCTTTCAGTTCCTTATCTGATGAGCTATACAGTTTTGAATCATCAACAAAGAGAAGATGAGAAGTCATTAGACTTTGTTGTTTTCTAGAAGCAAAATTGTAGCCATGGCCTAGGCTGTTAAGTAAACAGCTTAATGGATTAATGGGAAGGCAGAATAGCAATGGTGACAGAGAGTCACCCTGGAATATCCCCCTTTGGATTTTTATCCCTGGGATAATAATCTGTCCTTTATCATGGCTTAATTGCAAAGTGGTCTGCCACTGTTTCATAGTTACTGTAATAGAGTCACCCTGGAATATCCCCCTTTGGATTTTTATCCCTGGGATAATAATCTGTCCTTTATCATGGCTTAATTGCAAAGTGGTCTGCCACTGTTTCATAGTTACTGTAATGTAGTCAATCAGTGCAGGGTGTATTTTATACATTTTTAAGCACTCTTCTATCCATGAATGTGGGATACCGTCAAATGCTTTTTTGTAGTCAATCCATGCCATACTTAGATTCTTCCCCTTCTTACAGTTCGCCACTATAACTTTGTTTAACAACAAATGATCCTTTGTTCCACATGACTTTCTTTTATTGCCCTTTTGTTCTACTGCCATAATTGAGTTTTCTTCTAAATGACTATAAACTCTGTCAGCGTCAATTCCCGTGTATAGTTTATACGTTGTCGGAAGACATGTTATTGGCCTATAATTTTTAGGGTAGCTTGCAGGTTCACTCTTTAAGTAAGAGCATTGTTTTTCCTGTTGTTAACCAGTGTGGTGTCTGTTCGGGGTGCGCATATAAATAGTTCTTACTCATGGCTAGATCCTGGTGCAAAGAAGGTAATACTTTAAGCCAAAAGTTAGGTACTGCATCTGGGCCTGGGGTTTTCCAGTTAGAGGGTTTTCCAGTTAGAGGCTTTTCTCAACTTTCTTTCAATCTCTCTGGCTGTTATTTCATCCCGTTTCATATCCTGTACCTTTAAACTTCTTATTCTTTCTTTTACTTCTTGTATTCACTTAGCATCTTTGTTATGTTCCACAGAATCTTCATAGATACTTCTCCAAAATGTATCTACTTCCTCTTTTTTGGCGGTCTTTCAATTCCTTTTACCTTATTTCCCAATTCACTATAAAACTTTTTTGGGTCATCAATGAATTGCTTATTTTGTGCTTTTCCCTTATATTTATCTTCGTATCTTCTAGGTCTTTTCACCTGTTTTGAAATTTTTAGTTTGTTATCCCAATAGTGCATAATAGATCCTGGTCTGTTCTAATACTGCATATTGCTTTTATCACATCTATCTTTCTTAATATTTTTTTGTTGATCTGTTCCCTCTTCTATAATCTTCTAACAATGATACCTATTGTCTTAACTGCTTTATAGTTTTCTGTATTCGATACTTCCATGATAGTATTCGCTTTTGCCCCCTGTTTTCCCTCGCTACCCTATGTTCCTGTGGTAGAACTTTATCAGTCATTAATTTAGCAGCACAGTAATATATTCTGTTTACTTCTGTTATATCACATGGGTCTCTATGGACAGTCCTAACTACTGTGTTCATTTGTTTTATCAAGCTTCTGACTTTTGGTGTTTTATTAACCTTCTGCAGTCTATTTCTCTCATTGATCTTGATATATCTATCTATCTTTGTCTAGTAAATCAAGCAACTCTTCTCTTAACTCCTTTTCTTCCATACCGAGGGTGCATCCCTTGTTTTCTGTTTCCTGCGGGCATTCTATAGAAAATTCTATAACATCTTCCTGTGACACATTCTCTTCAATTTCATCATGTGCCATCCATTGCTCAGTCATATGGGAACTCACTGGCCTATCACTCCTCAACATTGACTGCATCAGAGTTTCTACAATTTCCTGTTCCTTTCCTTGCTGTCTAGCTTCAAATGAATGTTTATACTGGTTTCCTATGGAAGGTTCCAAAATATCTTGATATGGTACCTGACCAGTTGCTTTCTGTTCCACTGGTTTCCCCTTAATTTGGATATCCATTGCTCTATCCTGTTGTGGTACTTTCTGCATTTGATTTTCTATACTGAATCTTTCTCTTTGCAGCTGCTCCATAACCTCAATCTATATTTCTTTGACTTCTTCATTACTAATCTCTTTTTCTACTTTTCCTCTTTCTCTTCTTATGTTTTGTATTGTAAAGTTTTCCATATATGGATTCCTTTGCCTGTATTTTTCTTCAAATATCTTTGGTGCTGCTCTTTTTGTATTAGCATTTTGTATTAGTTAGTTTTACTTTCTCCTTTGCATAAATATTACACAATATTAACTCTCTTTTCCTTTCCCATGTCCATATTTCTTCTTCACATGTCTCCTGATCTTCTTGCTTTTCCTTATTCTGGGGACTCACTCCATCTTGTTGTGATGTAGTCTGTTTTAGACCTTCTACATTAAATCCTTCACTTCCCAGGCACTCCATAACTTTTACTTTTATTTCTTTAACTTCTGCTTTACTAATCGCCATGTTCCCCAGGATTTTAATGGAGACAGCTGGGGAACTTGATTATAGGGAATTTAAATGGCAGATTTTGTTGGATGCATACAGGGCACCAGGTTTGAACAATGGAGTTAATTACAAAGCAGTCCTAAAAAGAAAGGCATATTACAACAAATGCAAATAGAATTTACATTTTAAATGTTTTATGTCAACATTTTATTTAAGTAATATGTTGTTATGTGGTCCCCCCCCTTTTTACATGAATTGTTTATGTGAATTTTTTAAGTGAATGGTTTTAGGTAAATGTTTTTGTAATTTATTAATTGGAATCGAGATGTGATTGGTTAAGATTTCTAACCATTTTATATAAGAAGGTTGTATTCATTGAGTTGTTTGTTCTGAAGAAGGCCAAAGTTTTGGGTTGAAAGCGCTTAATCTGTGGTATTAAAAGTTCATGCAAAGGATTCAGTGACTCCACTTTTTCTTGTGTTTTTGTTTGGATTTGTGTTACGTTACACAAGCTTGAGACATCTGGGGCAGTTTTCATTTCAGATTAGTGACTAGTGCCAATACTAACTATATTTTCCTTTAAAGCCAACAATAGCAGCCACAATTTACTCAGCATAATCCGCATCAGAATTTAAACAGGGTAAGTTTCATGCTAAGCTCCATAACACACATCACTATTTCAACAGGAAGACCTAGCTAAAATACTAGAAATATTCCACTTTGGACATAATATTCCCTACTATCAAAAAAAGAAGAAGAAAGAACTAATGTCCTTGGACAAGTACTGATTTATTTAAAGAGGGAAAAAGTGATAAAGCCTGGCAGAATCCATAAGATCACAATGTTTACCATACATGCATAATTGTGATGGTCATAGTCCAAGGAAGCTAGAAAAGTTCTTATTTGTGTGGAAAAAAAGTTATGCTATATTAGCAGCCAAAGCTATTTTGGAAAGAAATTAAGGATATCTCTGACCTGGACTCACCTGAGTCCCCCATCAGCTGTCACTCACCTCTTGATTATTATTTCACCTTCTCTGTTAGGGCTGTTTTCATCCAAGGCTATATGAGAATATTTAGAAAATCTACCAAAAAGGCTAACCAAAATCTATACAATACTAGCCCCTGCCTTCTTTGGCACTGTAGCAGCAACTATTTCCAATCCTTACACATGTATTTAATCTGTGTTTGACCTCATGTATACTGCCAAACCAATTAAGCATGGTAGAAATTAGAATAACTTCACATCCTAAAAATACTTCACCATTGCTGGGCTATCACTAATCATCATCGCATTACTAAACTGGTGGAGAAAATAATCTGTTTTCAGATAATAAAACACGTCAGTAGTTATGGTCTAAAATTCTAACTCTGTGCATCTTCAGAGAAGGAGGCAGTGTTTTAGTTGTTGTCCGTACTACAACAGACTGCCTCTTCCCCTAACTAAAACACAAACTAAGCAGAAAGACCCCTCGATCTAAGAACAAATACAACAGCAGCTCTAACTTTGAATAGGCTAATAGTACTAGTAACTGGAGAAAGAAACTTCAAAAAGCTTGATTCAGAAAACTGGAATCATTTATCAGGCGGCATTAAAAATTAAACTACCAAACCCCTATTTAGAAGTAAATTATTTGACTTCCTAAACGACACCTATCCGTGCCATTGTATTAGAAACAATGGATAATTTAAAAGCAGAGCAGGATGGCCTTTAATTAATAATTTTCAGTTCACAAATTATACAAAAGAAAAAATACTTGAGCAAGTAATACATATAACCAGCTTCCAACCAAGAGACCTTTGGCACCCATGGGTCTATCGGCCTGTGCTTGCCATTTATGAATCAGTCACCAAAGGCACTTTTCTATAATAACCTTGTACCTCTGTCTGCTCTATGTAATTATTACCTGGAGTCTAATAACCTGCTCCATTTTCCTCCTGTATGTATGATGATTGAAAAATACCTTTGCTTCTTCTTCTTGCTCAGTTATTTCTTTGCTAAAACTCTTACTAACTCCTTATAAAATAGAACAATACTGCACTATTGCTCTCAGGTATTTTACTTCATTAGATATCCTTAGTAACTCTTACTGCATATTGTCATGTGTAATAATCCTATTATTGCTTGTAAGACTTGTCAACATATAGCTAATCTTTTTGAGAAATGCCCTGTGGCAGCATATTGCAATACTATATGAGTTTTATAGAATTCTGTACCTTTAATGTGAACTATGATACAAGTTGTTGAACTTTCTTTGCCAGTATCAGTGCCTGAACAGGTAGCATACTTGCCTTTCTGCTGGAAGATTAGAAGGCTGTGGGTTCTATTCCCTCTCCAGGTGACTGGATAAATTTTCAAATTATTAACACTGCAAAGCAGCACAAGTAGTGTGCTGTCCTTTGGATGAGATGTTAAACCAAGGTCCCATCTATTTGGGTTGGTTGTAGCTCAGGTGGATGTGAAAGATTCCATGGTGCCTATTGAAAAGTCTAGAGAAAGTTCTCAGATGACCTGGCCAAAATTTCCCAAGGTGATATAAATACCACTTCAGGTCTTCCCTGGAAAGATGCCACTAGCCTTGTGAGACTAACCTGGTCAACAAAGGAAGGATGGACAGATAGAAACACAGATAGGTAGATAGATAGACAGATAAAACATAGCCTGTCTGTACACTATTTTATTTGTCCTTTTCAAAAGTACTTTTTTGTAAACCTAATGTTTAAAAATGGTAGCTATACTAAGTTAAAATTCTCAACTGTGGCATAATATTGTACTATGAAAGTCAGACATGTTAAGAACAGCAGACTAAAAACTGTCACTTCTCCAGCTGAAGTTTGTGTAATTGTATCATTTCTAGTCATAACCAACTGCTGTTTTTATCATATACTTGTGATTAATAACGAATATAAATCTGAATTCCTTTTAATGTTACTTATTCATTTGTTAACAGGATAAATGAACTGGTAATCAAGTACTCCTTTTGTCTATAGTCTGGGCAACAAAGCCAATGGTAAATATACAGTCTATGGACACTTTAAAGTAGTCAGTTAACCAGTATGTGCTTTGGGAAGTGAGAAGAAACTGGAGAAAATTTACACAGACATGTTTAATACATTCAAACTCCAAAGAGTGACTCAGAGATTAGGCCAGAACCCTGAGCTATGGTGCCATGAGGTAGAAAACTTAATCATCAAGTCGTTGTGCTGCCCATGTTATGCTTCCTTGTGTCATGAGCCATGTTTAAAACAGGTCCTAAGAGCAGTCCACTTACCCAGACAACAAATCAAATGAAATCAATTAGCCAGTCAATAAATAAAAGTAGTATAGGTTAAAATAATTTGGGGGCATTGATTTATTTCATCATGCAAAACTCTCCAATGAATTCAATGCATTTAGTTGTCTCATCCCCTTTTGCTTCTAATAAGAATCTCCTCCCCCACTGATTATTTGATATTTTTCTTCAGTGCTTCACATTAAATTATGTGGAAGGCATCCACTGAGTCACTCAGACACTCCACTCATAAATAATATGTTTATCAGTGTGTCAGTAACAACAAATTATGCAGCAACTCAGCCTTTGTACATTTTATTTCAGGGACAATTGCAGGTCAAAGAAAATAATTTCCCACCCATCAGTGTTGTAGACTTTGTGTTTGGATTTTGGTACTCTTTGTCTCTAGTAAGCAAAGGCGTAGCTAGGGTGGGGTGAAGGGGGCAGACACCCCAGCCACAAAATATCAGGGGTATGATCTTCATTACTGGCATTCAGTTTTTGAATGATGGTAGTGCATTTCTGGAATCACTTTAGTGCTCCAGTGTGGTTTAGTTCATTATCTGCATTTAGAGATGAATGCTGATAATATATTTCTAGTCAGGGCTGAAGTGCTCAGCATTTCCTGTTAGCTGTTAAGTCTTTTGTTATACTAGTTGCAAGCCATGTGGTACAGTTTTAAGTTGAAAAGGTATATATATATTTTTTATTGTCACCTCAAGTGCACAAAGATATGTTTTATTTATTTATTTTACCTGACCTTAAAACTGAATGGGGGTTCAAGCTCGAGGAATGGCCCTGGGTGCCAGAAGGGTTAGCTAAAACTCTGTTGGTAAGTATCACAATCACCTTACCATAAATTTAATTTCTGGATTTCTCATGTAGTTCTTGATAAAAAAGCTAGTTGC
The DNA here is from genome assembly GCF_019279795.1 of Protopterus annectens. Classification (NCBI taxonomy): domain Eukaryota; kingdom Metazoa; phylum Chordata; order Ceratodontiformes; family Protopteridae; genus Protopterus; species Protopterus annectens. The sequence continues at coordinate 741,906,162 of NC_056745.1, read as the reverse complement.
TGGAATTTATAAACTCTGAGAACCTATCTCCTCTTAGGTAGAAGCATACATAATTTATTCAAGAGATCACAGAAGGCCATAACTCTCAACCTCTTAGAATCAGGAAAAAAAACCACAAACGTAATGGACAGCAAAAGGCCATAATCAGAGACAGATTTTAAATATTGGTCTTATATGCTTAGACAGTTGCTAAACTAACAGGTACAGCATCAGCACACATTTTCTTAAGGATATGAATTCTGAAATTCAGATGTTTGTGATTGTTTAGTGACTTCAGTCTTCAATGATTTCACAGAAAATTTTACAAGGAACAGAAAAAAATGCAAGGTGAAATCAAGGACATTCTGCAAAATCAGGGCCATTTGAGAGTTATGCAGTAGCCTAGGCCACACTGTTACCAAAGGCAATCCCTCAGATGTATCTTCTCTCATTACATCAAATTGTTGTCTCCTGTCAGCCATTTTCTCTCACCCCAGTGCAGTAACTGAGACACTAGTGCATGTAGAATCATCAAAGAAGATGAATGCACCTAATAATGTTCATCTGGTTTGAGTCACTATATGAAGGGGATAACCATTTGAAATGTTGGGACCTGCTAGACCGTGTCCCAAAATAAGTAGACTGAATAACTGAAAGAATGGACTTACATATACTAAGTCCAAGATGCCACTTTTACGAATATTATCTTTTCTCCACAGTATGATGATCTCAGAGTTGATCTCAGAGTTGGTGTATGTATGTATATATATATATATATATATATATATATATATATATATATATATATATATATATATATATATATATACGTACACACACACAGTGGATATAAAAAGTTTACACAACTCTGTTAAAATGCCAGGTTTTTGTGATATAAAAAATGAGACCACAATAAATAATTTCAAAACTTTTCCCACCTTTAATGTGACCTATAATTTGTACAATACAATTAAAAAACAAACAAATCTGTTGGGGGAAAAATATAAAAAATAAAAAATGTACAATACTGGTTGCATATGTGTGCACAGCCTTAAACTAATACTTTGATGAAGCACCTTTTGATTTAATTACAGCATTTAGTCTTCTTGGGTACACACCTACCATCAATTAAAGAAAATCTGATTAACCCCAAATAAAGTTCAGCTGTCCTAGTAGGAGTTTCCTGACATTTACTCAGTTGCCTGCTACAGCAAAAGCCATGGTTCACAGAGAGCTTACAAAGCATCCAAGGGATCTCATCGTTGAAAGGTATCAGTCAGGAGAAGGCTACAAAAACATTTCCACAGCATTGGATATACCATGGAACATAGTGAAGACAGTCATCAAAAAGTGGAGAAAATATGGGACAACAGTAACGTTGCAAAGAACTGGATTTTCCTCCAAAATTGATGAAAAGACAAGATGAAAACTGGTCAGGGAGGCTGCCAAGAGACCTACAGCAACAATGAAGGAGCTGCAGGAATTTCTGGCAAGTACTGGTTGTGTACTACATGTGACAACAATCTCCCGTATTCTGCATATGTCTGGACTATGGAGTAGGGCTGCAAGACGGAAGCCTTTTCTTATACAGAAAAACATCCAGACTCGGCTAAAATTTGCAAAACAATACATCAAGTCTCCCAAAAGCATATGGGAAAATGTGTTATGGTCTGATGAAACCAAGGTTGAACTTTTTGGCCACAATTCCAAAAGGTACATTTGTCACAAAAACAACACTTCGCATCACCAAAAGAACACCATCCCCAAGGTGAAGCATGGTGGTAGCAGTATCATGCTTTGGGGTTGATTTTCTTCAGCTGGAACTGGGGCTTTAGTCAAGGTGGAGGGACTTATGAACAGTTCCAAATGCCAGTCACTTTTGGCTCAAAACCTTCAGGCATCTGCTAGAAAGCTGAAGATGAAGAAGAATTTCACCTTTCAACATGACAATGACCTCAAGCATACGTCCAAGTCAACAAAAGAATGGCTTCACCAGAAGAAAATTAAAGTTTTGTAATGGTCCAGCCACAGCCCAGACCTAAATCCAATAGGAAATTTGTGGGGTGACCTGAAGATGGCTGCGCACAAGAGATGCCCTCACAATCTGACAGATTTGAAGCACTTTTGCAAGGAAGAGTGGGCAAATATTGCCAAATCAAGATGTGCCATGCTGATAGACTCCTACCCAAGAAGACTGAATGCTGTAATTAAATCAAAACGTACTTCAACAAAGTATTAGTTTAATGGTGTGCACACACAACAAAATATTAGTTTAAGGGTGTGCATGCTTATGCAACCAGCATATTGTACGTTTTTTATTTTTTATATTTTTTCCCTAACATATTTGTTTGTTTTTCAATTGAATTGTGAAGGTTACAGGTCACATTAAAGGTGGAAAAAGTTTTGAAATTATTTATTGTGGTTTCATTTTTATATATCTCAAAAACCTGGCATTTTAACAGGGGTGTGTAAACTTTTTATATCGAATGTATATATATATATATATATATATATATATATATATATATATATATATATATATATATGCTTTTCAGCACTCAGCATTTTAAGTGTCAACATTTCAATAGGAAGCTTAGGCAGGGAGGATACAAAGCTTTCTTTCCTTTTCCTTCTGTGACTGCGTCTTATATGGAGGAGAGAATAAAGGAACAAATGAGAAAGAAGAGGTTTATATTCTTAAAGAAGCTGAGCCAAACAGAAGCAGAATGGGAGATTCCAAGCTCGGTAGTGGTGGGGGAACATGAATTGCATTTATTCATTCATTGTTAATGAGATAAGTGATCTTGTCCTTGTCTGATCACCTTCAGTCAGACCTGTTCCATGAGGACAAGGAAGGGTAGATGTGAATGTGTACAATTTGGAGTAAGCAGAATTCTTTTTGTTGTTTTTGAGAGGAGGAACAAATGCATTAGAGTCACAGAGAGAACACTGAAACTCTATGCAGACAGTGACTAGAAGTTAGAATTGTATTTTAGGCCCTTGTGTTAAGAAGCAGAGTTCTGATCCATTGAACCACTGTGTTACCAAATGTTTGATGTTTTGGGCAATAAAGGATTCCCTCAATTAGTGTGTTATTGTACCAAAAAGGAGAGAACATTTCATGTGGTTCTTATTGAGGTGAGGGTTTAGGGTTTTCTGGGTGATTACTCTACTGTGTGATTCAGAGTGGGAGAATGATAAGAGATAGACATAAAGGCAACAGTATGGGATGTTTTGGAATAGGATTATTCTGAGCCACTTAAAAGATCAATGATAAGCCAGGATGCCATGTCAAACTGAGGGAGTAAATAAATTATGAGAATGATAAAGGGACTGAATACTCAATGCAAAGGACAAGTGTTTGAGGAAGTGGTCAAAAGAGATGATCAGTGTGATTACATAGAGGGTGTGAAGCTAGCATTCTGGGCATAATCTATTGCATACAAGTTGTGGAAGAGAAGGGGTGGGGAAGTGGAGGAGATACAGTTTAAGGGACAAACAGAAAACACATGAGGTGAGGGCAGCAAAAATTCAGGTTGAAAAACAATTAGTAGGAAGGATTAACAAGGAAAACAAAAGTTTTGACTTTAAGTATATAGCAGAAAGGAGGAAGAGGGGCATATACTCAGCTAGAATGAATAGAAATGGGAAGGAGATCTTGGAAGTCTGGGAAAAAAAAACAGGGGTATTAAATGAATACTTTGCATCAATCATCATTAAGGAAAACAAGGGGTGAGTGCTAATGTTGGCATGCAGATATTGCACAGTGAGAGGGCACTAGATAGAGTCCAGCATAGTGATAGAGGTGATGACGAGGAAACTGAGCTCTCTAAAAAAGGATAAGTCATAGGGAACGTACGGTCCGACTTCCACAGCCTTCAGGGATCCAGACTGTGTGCTGGAAAACCCCCTGATAGAGATATTTAAGAGTTATGTAGCCAATGAAGAAGTGGCTCAGAGGTGGAACTGATATGTGCCTATTGTTGTAAGAAAGGTCCTTCTATATTGCACAGCTTATAAACAAAGGAATTATGCTTAGATCTAGAGGTGTCATTGTTCTCCTTTTCTCAGCCCTCATTAGGCCAGTCATTGAATATAATGCTACCATTGGCATGTATATGTCCAGACATATGCAACTGAAATACCCAAAGAGATATTGTAGTAAAAGTATAGAAGACAAACAACATGTCCTACATGTACTGACTCAAAACTCTGTCACTATAGTCGGTATCATACAGACTACTAAGAGTTGTCCTGTGCCTGGTATGCAGGGTATAGTCCAACCCATTACTGATGGATTTACTGCACATCACCTAGTCAAATGATATCAGAAATACTCATTTTAGGGATCTAAACCTCTTCTGCAATACCAATTGAACAATTTGGAGGAACCAATATATTTCACAGAGAATATTGCTGCTATGGAACAGACTTCCTGTCTACATAAACAAAGTTCATCTCTGTTCATTTTCACATGCAGCTTAGATCTGTGGATGGGAAACAGAAAATTTACCCCAGGACTGCCCCCTATACTACTAATGTATGGGTCCCCTCAAATTAGCTATGGTATAACCCAGTTAATTTTATTAACGGTAATGTATAATTACTGACCATGGGATTGGTAAGGCTAATCTATATCCAAATGGGATAGGTCATTTTGAGCACAAAAAGGGAAATTGGCTGGGCTTGAAATGGCCCACAAGGGCTTTTAGCCTAGTGTTTACATATGAGTGTATGAACCTATGGAAGGCAATAAATAAACGGGGGTGGGGGGGCAGGAAAAATCCAGGAATCTAGAGATCCATTAGCCTAATGGCAGTGGCAAAGGAAATCTTGCAGAGAACTGTGAAGGGAAGACTGGATGCTTTCCTAGACTGCAACAGTTTATAGGACAACAACCAACATGGGTTCAATGCCTGAATGACCTGTCAGTCAAACCTGATCCAGTTTTATGATTAAGTTAAAGGAGAACAAGGCAGATGACTGGAGGATTAGAAAAACTGGAGGAGCTGGGAAACTGCAATTATGTTGTTTAGTTGAAAGGTTGAACACAGTAGGCTGTGGTGAGAAAAGCAGTGTCAGAAATAAGTAAAGTGGCTAGCGGGTGCTGCAGGGGTCATCCTGTGTCTAGTATTTTTCAGTATGATGGCCTCTTAGCTGTTTACACAAAGTTGGGTGCAGCCACAGAGAAGGGAAGAAGAGTCTAAGGAAGGATTTGGGAAAGCTGATCAAGTATAGAGAAAGGTGCCAGTTGATGATCTTTCCAGGCACATGTAAAGCATTGTAATTGGGCCGCAGCATCTCTTATATAATGTTATCAGCTAGAAGAGTGGAACAGATGGCAACAGAGTAGGAAAAGGATCTGTAGGTAGTGATCATACCTGGACTGAGCCACCAGGACCAGATAACTAGGCAGTGACAGCAAACAGAATGCTGGGGTGTATCATCAGGGGAATAGACTGCAGAACTGAAGGAGCGATGGTCCCACTCTATTGGGCAGTGATCATGTCACACTTTTAGTGCACAGCTACATATTTATGCAGAGTTGTACCTAGATCAAATGCAGACCTAGATTTATTGCAGCGCCAAAAATGTCCACTCCTCTCCCCTGTAGTGGGTATATGCACAGGCAGTGTGAATTTCAGATACTATCTGGACTGAGACACAAGAAGTGTCTAGGAGGGTATCATGATTATAAGATGCCCACCATTCACTGGTGAAGTTGTGTGGTCAGCCTGTACCTCCACAGGGGCCTCTGTGTGGGAGATGTGAGTGAGCCCTCCTATGAATGGTGTTGTAGACAGTGTCTATGTCATCCAACTATGCTACATGCTTATTGTCATTGGGACGCACATGCACTAGCCCAGTAATCAAGGAGCCTCAATCCTCACCACTAGCATCAGTGAGGGGCGTCCACACTAGGGAGGGTGACAAATATACACACAGTAAAGTACAATTTCCTTTAAGAGCACACAGAGATCACAATCAGTCTGGGGCTGGTTTCTCCCTTTCTCTCCAGATCCCCAATAAGACTCCCCACTGGCACAGCTATAGGGTCCAGCTCTTAGCCTAGTCGTCAAGTTAAAACCTCCAGCACCCTCTCTGTCTAACCAGTGCTTCATGTCCCAGCCCCAGTAGCTGACACACACACACATTTTAAGATACGAGTTATATACAAACACACAGAGACTCCTGGGGAAGGCTGGCACATGTTCTCCATCTATACCCCTTCCTGCCAGTGTATAAGGTAGTACCAGCTGCCACCAACCACTAATATCAGCTACTAAAAAGGCCCATACCAAAGGGTGTCCAATTATTACTGTGCAATTTTATTATCCAAATAGTGTGACTGAGCAGCAAGACTATTGGTGTGGCTTTGTACAGATTAACTATATACACACAATGTACTCTAGAGCTTAAATTATCTCTACACAAAACAACCACAGTTGAAAGGTTTAAAAATATTTAATAATAAATAATAACAAAACAAGACAATACTTCTTACTACACAGTACTAGTCAAGGGTTCAGACATCACAGGAAAATGCTTAAAATAATACTGTAGAATAGTTCTAACATAGGTATAGAAAACAGCTGGACTAAACTTATTTTCTATCTCCTCTTAAGAGCAATCACAGTTCTAAATAAACTTACATATAGAGCAAAAGCTGAGTACTGGTGAGTTGTTGTCAGCTTTAGACAAAATCTAAAATGCTCTTTCTCTCGCTCTCTCTCTGAGACAGTCTTTTAAATTGATAATACATCACTGCTGACTCATTTTAGATTATATCCTTCTTCTCTGGACTCCCAGGCTAACAGAAACTCAGAGTTTAACATAGCTTTGTTCTTGCACCTGGTCAGGAAACCACAGCAATTAAAGACATTGGGCTGGATTCACGAAGGCTTGCACGGAGTAGAGTAAGACTCCAGCAAGCCAACATGTCTGCCGAGTGATCCAGGAACAGCCGGCAGGGGAGTGCAAGAGAGCTCCTAAAACGACTCTTGCACGGACAGGGTTAGTTTATGCAAATTACCTCATTTGCTGCTGAAAGCTATGTAAATGAGGTAAATTTGTGATCCAGGAAACACTAACCTGTCCGAGTAAGAGTAGTGTTATTTGCAGAAACGTACTTGGTTGGCAACTGAGTACCGTTCTGCAAATAGCAAAACGGAGCTATGACAGCTCCAAATAAAGGATGCAACCAGTTGAGGAAGCATACCAATGGCCAAATATATGGCCATTGGCATTTTTACCCATTGCAAAATAATAAAAAAATATTTTTTTCCCCTCGATCTCCGATGTTTAAGCGTAGCGCAGCACCGCGCAAACGTGCGGCACTCTAAAAACCCTAAAAACAAAAAATAAAAGCCACAAATAGGTATTTGATTCAAAATATTCATCTGCCATGCAGGTGAATGGCAGGCTGAAGACAACATGGTGACTTAGTAGTGGTTGCTAAGGGGGGAAGCTCAGTCTGAGAATGTAACCAAGCATTAGTAGGCAATCCTATGCAAATGAGTATAAGGATAGTGAATCCCAAATTTCCCTGCCCTGTGAACCATGTCCGTAGAGTGTAAGAGTAGGATTAGGGGAGTAAGAGAGTAGAAGATAGGTGACGTCATGAGGGGGTATGTATCAAAAAGACTGTAAGCTTATTGGAGCAGAGTGGCATGTGTTTGCTATGAGGTACTCAGGACTGGAAGAGGCATGTCTACAGTTGTCTAAACTGAAACCCAGAAACTGAAGGTGTATGCCATGGCTATCACTGAAGTTTCTTGCAAAGCTGCTTACACTGTGTGCGCATGTGTGCGCACCTGTAAACCCGTCTAAGGATGTGTGCGAGTGTGTGCGCCCGTGTAAGCCTGTGTAAGGCTGTCTAAGCATGCATGCACGATTGTGCACCCGCCTAAGCCAGTGTAAGCCTGTGTAAGGATGTGTAAGGCTGTGTGCATGCATGTGCACTCGTGTGCACGTGTTTGCACTTGTTTGTGCTGTGCTGCCCCCTGTGGAAACAGAAATGGGAAAAGGAAGGAAAGGAAGTAGTAGGAAGTTAACCAAGGAGAACTAGCAGAGCTGCCAGGTGAAATCAATCAGAATCAGCCAATTACACAGGCAGTACACTAGCCTAGCCCAGCCCAGCACTTAAAACTCTGCAAACAACATTCCCCCATGTTTTTCTCTGAAACACTGCAACACTACAGTCTACAAAGAGAAGTGAAAACTTAAAAAGCTTAACTGAGACAAAAAAATGTTAGGGGCTGCCATTGCTATTATAAGGCAACATGTGCAAGATGCTGAGGGTGGTGCCATTGCAAATGCTGCTGAGCAACCCACTGAGAGGAGACAGAGAAGAGTGTACAGACCCAGGGTAACCTACCAGGGGCTACATGAGCTGGAGATAGTGGAGCGCTATAGAGTGGACAGAGAGCTCCTACAGCAAATTGTTGAGCTGTGCAGGCCACGCCTCACACACAGAACCAACAGAGGGGAATCCATCCCAGTGGAAACCAAGGTATGTGTTGGCCTAAGAATACTAGCAAAAGGTATCTTCCAGAGACCAACTGGTGATATGATGGGGATTTCACAGGCATCAGCATCCAGGGTACTGCACCAGTTCCTGAATGCCATGTCAGCACATGTCGGGGATCATATATATTTCCCCAATTCCCATGAGGTATTGGCCAGCAACATGCATCTCTTCCATCAAATAGCGGAATACCCTGAGGTAGTGGGTGCAATTGACTGCATGCACATACACATCAAAGCACCAGCTGGTGAGCGGGGTAGGGCCTACATCAACCGCAAGGGCTTCCACTCCATCAACTGCCAGGTCATGTGTGATGTCCAGGGAATAATACTGAATGTGTGTGCTGGCTGCCCTGGAAGCTACCACGATTCCCATATCTGGCATCTGTTGCAGCTGTACCAGACATTTGCCAATGGGCACATCCCTGACAGTCTCTTAGTGGGGGATGCTGGATATGCACTGGAGCCATGGCTGATGACATCCATCAGAAATGCACACACACCTGAACAAGAACACCATAATGAGGCACACACACAAACACGAAATGTAATAGAGCATGTGCTTGGGATGCTCAAGTCACGGTTCCATTGCCTGGACACATGTGGTGGAGCCTTGCAGTACTCACCAACTACATGTACCCAAATTGTCATAGTATGTGGCATGCTACACAATATGATCCTGCGGAAACAGCTGCAGCAGGAACAGCATGGGGCAGGGCCAAACAGCCCCCCACCATTGCCAAGGCCTGCACAGGCACAGTGTGACTCGGAGGAGGAACAACCTGAGCCTGCCCCAGTAGGCAGAAGGAGGCGTGCCCAGTATGCCTTGGCCTTGGCAAAGAGGCAACGCATAGCACATACACTGGCTCAGTAGGAACCCTGGAAATGATACCTCCCTCTGACTCACACATAAAATAATAGGGATGCCTAACATGACACTACCTGTTTCCACACATGTATAGGGAGTGTAGTATGTGCATCCAACATAGGCAGCCCTGCAGCACCACCTGAGGCATGATTGCCATGTTTTAAGCAATATAAAGCAGTGTTAAGCAGCTTTTACCAATATCTAGTATATGTAAACAAAATTGCTTGTGCCAACTAGTGCAACGTCGGGCAACGTTGGGCAAGGTTGGCCAAAGTTGAGCAAAGTCAGTTAAACATGCTCATATCTGCTTTACTATTCCTTAAGCAGTCTGGTCTGCCCAGCATGGCAATAAAAAGCAATGACAGGGCTCGAACCCAGGATACTGTGCACTATAGTCACAGTACTGAACCACTAAGCCACGATAGCATTTCAGTGGCACAGACACAGCAGGACAATTGTACACTAATGCAAACACAAAGAAATGCAGTATCATGCCCTTAAAGAGGCAAATGGGTAACCCCCCCCCACGCCTATGCAGACCGAGAACATCAGGCTAGGCGGTGTGATGTGGGTTGTGTAGGCTATGAAGTTGCAGTGTAATATACGTGACATTGGATGCCAACATCTGTAGTACAATAGTATGCCTCAAGCCACTATGATAGGCAACAGTACAGACTGAAATGGTGTCCTGTACATAGCAGTGCAGGCATAGCAAATATGTATAAGTGTCAGGTGAAACCCACATTCTATGTACACCCACAGTAACAATCAGGTGTGCCCATGGGTAGAAATGTACAAATAATAACTGTTCCCCCTCTATGTAGAAATGTTGGTAAGTCTATACAAAGTGTCGCATGGAAGCCCTGCAGGCACAGCATCATCCCTGTTGATCTATGACACAAAGGTGAGCCCTGCTGTAAAAATACAACTTGATTTTCCATACACATATAGTATAAATGTCTATACTGGGCGTGCTCACACACTCCAACAAATGTAGTGGATTTCATTCAGCATCGCACTGAAAGGTCATACTGGGCATGCTCACACACTTAGGCTAAATACAGATGTGATAATTAGGGATCTATGGACAAATGTGGATAGTCATCTCTCCTTCCAGAAAAACATTCACAAAGTGGTTGGAAAATCATGCTATGTGTTCACACAAACTGCCAAGGTCTGTGCACGTAGGTCAAAGGAGATTCCCACTACTCAGCAGTCATCAGACCTGTCAGAGAGTACCACAACACACTTGCGATTAATCCGACTAGGCACATTCAGCAGCTAGAAAGACCAATGAAGTACCTTAACAAGAGAATTACTGGCCTCAAATAGTTGCCCCATGCAACAAGGCTGAATGTAACCCAATCTGTACTCTGAGGCATACTGTCTACTCAGGAGATCTCTGCCCAACAGACAGGTTCATGTCATGGTTACAGTCAGATCTGTTCCGAGTTACAGCTCAATGGCAGTAAAGGTACAGAGCCAACTGATATTGCCGACATCCTGGCAGATAGGATCACTGTTAACTATACCCCCCTCTCACCTTGCTGTCATCATGGCTGCACAGATAATAAACACTCTCCAAAGCCAGTAACACAGCAGCCATGGGACCAGATAACTTCCCAGGCTGTGTAGTATCTACTTCCCTGAAGTAAACATTAACATGGCAGGTATGTGGCAGCTGAATTTACCAGAGGACTGCAAACCAGGAGCCATAATGGTAAACACAAAAGATGTGGACATCCTACAAAAGGGCCTCACTGGGACAGATGGCTGTTGTCAAAGCCATGGGCTCTAGCTCAATGCCAAAAGGTGCATTGTCATCCCCTATGTTAAAAACTCTGTAGCCAAGAACTACAACAGGGGTGGTAGTATATGTCACACTGAAAGTGTGACAAGGGACCTTGGGTCACAGGTGGACAGTGGATACAACTGTGATAATCACATTCCCACAGTAGTCAGGAAACCCTCCCATGTGGCACACCTCATCACAAAATGCGTCTCATGCAGAATGGAAGAGGACAGTGTTCCCCCCCACATCACTCACTAGAACTATAATAAAGTGCAATGCCACTGTTGCTATGTACCTCACAAGACAACTACAACAACTGGAAAGCCAGCAGCAATACCACACAAAGAGCATTAGTGGCCTGAAATACATGCCATACACAGACCATCTCAAAATGCTCCATACGTACTCCCTTGCATATTGCCTACTCAGAGGTGTTCACTGCCTAACATACAAAGCTATGTCAAACACAGAGCTGTTGAATATGGTCCACATAAAACATTCACAATCCCTCTGACCTTTGGGCCCAAAACCACGAGTGAAATACAAAAGGAAGGGGTGTACCCATTCACCCTATGGATACCCACACCTTCAAGTTAGTGGCACAGCATGAGGCCTTGGAGACCATGCAAGTGCAAGTAACATTGGCCAAAGCTGCCCATCAGATTGTAGCCTGCTACAGATCACGTACCTTGTCTCAGGAACCTCACTCAGTATTCTGGAGAACAGTGGAAAGTATAAAGGTCCTATCCAACACCATTATATGAGGAGATTACAACTACCCAAACAGTGAGTGGTGGAATTACACGTGTACAACATCCTTCACCCAATGTTTCCTAGAGTTTAAAAACCCTAACACCCTGGAACAGCTGGTCACCATGCCCACTAGAGGTGACAACATACTGGACATGATCATCACCAAAATGGGGTACCAGTGTTCCACTACAGAGATAAACCCCTCGCTGGTAATATCAGATCATGAAGTAATCACACTGGACATCCACATCTGCCCCCCACCCACCCAGTCAATGAAACCACTGTGAAAACATTTGCAAAAGCAAACTGCACACTTCCCAAGACCAAAGTGGAGCGTTCCAAAGCCCTCTTGCTATAGGATAATGGTATACAATCTGCAGAATCATTTACAAGTGCATCCTATGAGCATCTACAGGGATGCATGGATTGAGACATCACAAATAAAACCAAGATGCACACCTTCAAAAATAAGACAACAATCAGGTGGTTGTTGCCCATAAATAAGCTAGACAACAAAAGGAGGAAATGAACACATGATAGAGCCAACTTCACTAAAGGAAACGCATCACTGATCATTATCAGGATGAAACAATGATCACTCATAAAATAATCCAAGGACAGTTTCTAAAGACAAATAGCCAAGGAATGTAAGAATGACAACCACAAAGCCTATGGTAGCTATACCAGACATGTAGGTGTCAACCTCCAAATATGCTGTCAGCTACTGAAAAAACGAAAGAAATACACCAAACCAACTATCATTGCCCACATCCAGGGGGACACATTCAGTGTAAACACCCCCCCCATCACCTCCAAAAGGGCCTGTGTCCAGCACAGAAGGATGCAGAGCTCCAGACATCATGGACATGCAGGTAAAGACAGCCCTCACCAAAGCTGAAAACACAGCATCACTGTGTCTGGATGGTGTCCCAGGCTGCATCATACACTAGGCCCATGAGGAACTGGACCCTCACTCACATTCACTGTCCAGACACAAGCGTACCACAGGCTATGTACCCAAAGAATGGCATACACAAACAGTCATCCAGCTCCAGAAAGTGGGTGCCACAACAGAACATGGACAGCATTGCCCAATATGTCTACTCAGCCTGGTCTACAGAGCTATTGAGCAAATTGTCATGGAACCCATAAACAGAGACATTGGAGACCTCCAGACACTGTACTCACCATGACTTTTCCTTGTTAAAGTCAGATCCTGGCTCCCAAACCTAGTTGATGTATTTCAAACAGTTACCAAGGACATAGATGGAGGTGAAAGTAGTCCACACAGCCCACCCGGACCTCACAAAGGACTTTCCACACCATTCCCCACTCTGTCATCATGGACAAGCATACCAGCTGAAACATTAACAGCTATGTCACAGGATGGGCGGCCAGGTGGCTCACAGATCAAACACACATGTGCAGAGTTGCTGGTGCCATGTCCAACTCTAAGCCAGTCACAAATGGCATCCCACAGGTCTTGGTCCTGGGACCCCACCTGTTCAGTAGATACTGCTCAGAGGTACAGGCAAGCATGGGAGGTGCATGGCTAAACAGGTCTGCAGATGAATTGTAACTGTGGTCTATAACTGACTGCATGGCTAACACAGACATCCTCCAGAAGTGTCTTACAGAGACATATACCTGGTGTCAAAACAATGCCCTCAAGCTGAATGCCAAAGAATGCATAGTCATCCCCTTTGGGTACAACAAAGTGCACACAAATTACCACATAGGTGGTAATCTAGTATGTACGGAGAAAGTCATTATGGCCCTGGGGACACAGGTAGATAGTACACACCCCTTTGATGATGACATGGCCAATGTGTGTAGACATTCCTTCAATGTAGCCCACCTAATGTCACCTAATGTAACCCACTTTGTATAGTCTGATGATGTCACCATCCTACAAATAAACCTGTGGAAATGATAACTCACAGTAATGTGTATAGTGCAGTGTGTAAATGCGTACTTCTGTATAATCATAAAGTAGTTAGGTAGTGGTTTGAATCCTGCACTTGACAAGTGTGTGTGTTTGTGTGTGTGTGGTCTCCTTGTGAAGGAGCAAACATTTTGGGAGTAGTAAAACACCTTAAAAGTGGTAAACTAATCTCTGTCAAGTCTAATTATGTCACCATCCTACAAATATACCTGTGGAAAAGGGAACCCCCAGTAATGTGTATAGCACATCGTGTTAATGCGTACTCCTCTAGTATCATGAAGTAATGTGTATAGCACATCGTGTTAATGCATACTCCTCTAGTATCATGAAGTAGTTAGGGAGGGGTTTGAATCCTGCACTTGACAAGTGTGTGTGTGTGTTGTCTCCTTGGGAAAGAGCAACCTTTAAGGAGGGTCGTAAAACACCTTAAAAGTGGTAAACCAATCTTTGTCAGGTCTGATGATGTCACCATCCTACAAATATACCTGTGGAAAAGAGAGCCCCCAGTAATGTGTATAGCGCGTCATGCTAATGCGTACTCCACTAGTATTATGAAGTAGTTAGGTAAGGGTTTGAATCCTGCACTTGACAACTGTGTTCGTGTGTGATCTCCTTGGAGAGGAGCAACCTTTTTGGAGAGTAGTAAAACACCTTAAAAGTGGTATACAAATCTTTGCCATGTCTGATGATGTCACCATCCTACAAACATACCTGTGGAAAAGATTTCTCCCAGTAATGTGTATAGCATGTCATGTTAATACGTATTCCTCTAGTATCATGAAGTAGTTAGGTAGGGGCTTGTTGGTGGCTACTACCTATGTGGTACTGTGGGGATACTATGTTCCGTAAAGGTGGATGACTATGCTTAGTTTCACCTATAGCTTTGCAACATGGGTTTGACAACAGGTATCTGTCTGTATGATACCCTTGTGGAGGATGTGTGTGTCACCTGGAGAATGCAGTATAGGCCACAGTATGCATTAGCACACGTGGACAGACATATCCCTACTGTGATTGCTTGTACCTAAGAGAGCCATATGCCGAACAGGAGTGGTCTCAGTAATGGGTGCAGCTGAATACCACTGGTTACTGGCATAGTATAGTACCTGAAGGATCCAAATGTTGCTGTGTGTCCTACATCTGTGTGTCAGTTGTCAGGACATCAGCTAACAATTGGTTATGGTCAGGCTGTTGCAGTCATGTATACTACCAGAATGCAAAACAATGACAGATAGTAACAGTATCACCCACAGCACAGTGTCAAACCATGTCATACACACATGTGTAGTCAGGTTCCAAAATTTGTGTAGTACAATGCATACTGGCCACCAATAGAAACTATGGAGTGTTACTGTGTAATACAGAGCATGTCACCCTGCCCATGTGTCCACTATGCACGTACATGCAGACAGTGCACCTCCACCATTTCCACAACTGTACACTTGCAAATATGTGCTACACACATCCCACACATACTGTCCACTCTCTAACACATGCTGCCAATACTGCACACATCAGCCAAGTGGCACGTAGGTGGACAATATACAATTGGAACTGACACTGGTGTAAACAACACTACAATGACAATCATAGCTTTAATGCATCATGCCTGCTCAGCTACACCTTCAAGCGTATCATTACACTCTACTGCTGACAACATGCTAACATTCCTATACTGCTATAAAGACACCCTGTGCATCAGTACCATGGTAGCCTGTTCCTGCATCGATGTTACAGATGACAGGAGGTGGCACAGGTTTCATCATATGCACAGGGTGTGTTGTTGGTCTGCCAGAGGCCTACAGTGAGCCATCCAATTGACATGTATGTGTGTGTGTGTGTGTGTGTGTGTGTGGGTGTGTGTGTGTGTGTGTGGGGCAAGAATGATGGTATGGGCCAATGTTGATGTAATGTGTGTAGGTATGTGTTAGCCCTAGGTGTCTAGATTATGTGTGTGTGTGTCTGCATGCACACAGTTCCACCATGTGGCTGCCACATACGGGTACTTGTGGGACAGCCACAGACTGTAACTGCGAGGCTTTAGAGATCACCATCTCTGGCCACAGATGCGATACCTGTGCCTGGCAGGGGTGCTACTGACACTATCAGGTACCAAGCCAGACTGGGTACTATCCCCAGAGGTAGACGGATGTACACTGGACCCAGGTCCCTGCTGAGAATGTCCAGGGCCACATGCACATGGTCTTCTAGAATGTTCTATGGACAGCCCTCCCCCAACATTTCTGGGGCTGGTACTGGCACTATGGGAGTGGCTGTTGCTTGAGGGACGTCTGCGGTGACTGCCAGCTGCTGATGTTGCTGGCATACGTCCATGTCGACGACTCAACCATCCCGCACTGTCCTGACACATGGACATGACATTGCGGAGGACATCTAGTGTCTCTCCCCAACATCTATTAGTGACCTCAGTGTAATTGTGGATGGCACCAGCTAGGTCATGGATACTGTCTATTACGGCGGTGTTATGTGCCCTCTGTGCCCTCAGTCCCTGTCTGGTGTACCGTTCCATACGTGCCTGTGCCACCATGACAGCCTGGAACATGCGTGAGGTAGTTAGACCTGTGGCACGTCTGCCAGTGGCATGATGGGCAGCAGTGCTCTGACAAGAACCCCTGGACATCTGCCTATGTGGTACCCTTTCAGACATCTGGGTATGGCTGCTGTGTCAGGATGCATGTGCCATGGATACCACACTGTCCTGGCCAATGCTGGCTGTATGCTGTCCCTCTGCTAAGGGCATTGGTGATGGATGTATTGGCAGTATGACTGTGTGCATGGATGGGGAGGACACTTGTGTAGTGTCGATTGGTGGCCCAACGATAGACCATGGCAAACATGCCTGTGCCTCAACACACCTATCATCATTGTCACTATCATGCTCAGCGACATCAGTTTCCCTGCTGCATTGAACCAGCCCAGTATAAGCAACTGTGAGAGGGAGACAGGAAACACACTTTACGACCTGTACATGATGTCAGCACGCATGCACACATGCACACAAATACATTCCTCACTAGTACAGACACACACACACACACACACACACACACACACACACACACACACACACACACACACACACACACACACACACACACACACACCACCAGCAATCCTGAACATACTCAATAGTGTGTGATGTTGGGGTACAGTATCACAAGCCAAACATTTATATCAAACGTGACAGCAAGCAGGACGTGTGTTGCTCAGCAGCATGCAATGTGAGTGTAGACAGCCATTGCTAATAACAGTATACATGGCCTTGATGCATGTGTGTTTTCTTCAGTGAATGGCCTCACCCTGGAATGCAATGTGTACATGGACACAACATTGCTGTGCAGGTATTAAAAGCCCTGCAATTTCCTGTGCACCATCAGTCACAGGTATACATACCATGACTGGATGTGTATCAGTGTGTCACATAGATATCCATTTCTGATTAGAGCATCTGTGTCTTTAGCAGATTATTGTGGACACAGGTGTAGCACATGCATGCTATATATACACACAGGATGAGTGGTGAATGTATACCTGATGGAATACCATTGCTCAACATAGCCATTGTACAGTGGTTATGGTGAGTGTAGGACATGTTGTGGACATGCCAGTGCCAGTCATGACATGGCATGCTACCACACAACTGCAACATGAAACATCACACATACACAATGTGTGTCATGTGACCTATACACCCCATAGCATTACAAGACATATGTGTGTCACTTTCTACAAATGGGGATTGCTATGCATATTGCATATAGGTGCATATGTCTGCACACACACAACATTGAGGTGCATAGCAATTCATGATATGTGTATTACTGTAGCCACTGTAACTGGATGGGGTGTAGTACCATGAGCCATCATCATGCAGCATCATGTGGTCACTCAAGGCTACTAATGTGTCCCAGACCTGCACATAGCATGCTGTACCTGAACTGCAGTACCATGGCTACATTCACCATTTCACGGCCAGTTGTTACATGGGTTTGTGAGGTGCCCAATAGGGGGCATTGCCTAACATGAATGTGTTATGTGTTGAAGAGTGTTGCACAGCCACATGGGAGGCATCTACCCCTCAGGTATATTAAGTGTGCTGTGTGGATGAGGTTTGGGATACTGTAGTGTGACCTTACAGCGGGTATCTGAATACGCCATGTGCAGCATGTTGACGTGTACTGTGTATGACAAAGGTGTGTATGTTGTGTGCATGTGTATCGACTCTGCCTATCTGATGTCCACTACAGTCTTGCCACAATTGTATGGGATACTCTGTGTATTGTATGTGTTTTGGGCAGCTACCCACGTTACTAGGATGTGCATAGTCTCACAGCAAACATGCACAGCATGCATTATGCGTAGGTGTGTTACGTGTACATAGCCTACATCTCACCTATGACATGTACATTTAATTAACAATATTAAAGGTATAACACACTCACCAGCATGGCTCTGCTGCCTTGCTGTCACACCAGAGGGTCCTACAAGGATATCAGACACTTTGTCAGTGGCAACAACTGTGGCATTGCTACTGTGTGTTTGCAATCTTACAGTAGTACAACGGTGGACAGTCACAGGCCTACAGATTATATTCCTAATTATTAGTATTGCACAACACTAGGCACCACATCATCTAACTACACAGTACACATCTTACATAAGCATGCTCTACCAGTAGAGGTAACAGTATTCTACAGCTATGCCATGTTACCTGCACGCTCCATGTCAACTTGCTGGGTGGCTCCAGCCTCCATGATGATACATGTTAATTGTTGTGGTTGTTGTTGGCCAGGAGCCACCTGGCTCAGGAGCAGCTCCTCCACTCGGGTGAGGGGGGGATGGATGGCTACCCCCCCACCTGTGGCAAGCTGTTGTCTGCGGATATCAGACGCATGCTGCCGGACATGTCTAATTAAATCACTGCAGTGATGGCGTACCTGCTCATATGTCCGGTTATGCATGCCTATGTCATTTACCCTACGGACAAGATCTTGCCACAGCGCAGCCCGCTCATGCTGGTCCTGGCTGGTTCTGGAGAACCGCAGTGCATAGCGCTGCACCAGGCTCACTGTGATGGCTTCTTCCTCGGCTGTGCTATATGCCAGGTTACGATGGTGGGACATTACCCTGGAAGACAATTAAACAATATGTGTGAGCAAGTCATGTGGCACACGTAACATTCTAAAGTACAGATATAAATTAATTGCCATATATAGCAACCTATTGGCTGTCAGAAGATACACACTTTCAATACCACATAGTTCTCAACACAGATACCTGACAGTGCCTGGTACACTCTATATATCAAACCATGTTTTGCACAGCAAGAAAGTTATAACAGTATGTAAGACTATACAACAGTACATGGCACACTGTATGTGACACAATGCACCACCTAGCCACAGGAGGTATATATCATGCTAATGCATCATGAAATATGTAATCCATTGCAATGAATGTAAAGTCCACTGACAGTATTACCAGTATACCACACTAGTCATTGATGGTGGACCCCTGCCTAACATATGTGCACATTCATTAATATAGGTGGCATACTGCTGTACTAGACTATACATGCTGCTAGATGCACAGTTATATCCTGTAACACACATATGACTGAGGCCATGGTACAGGCATACCCAAACACGCAGCCGACATACATAACAGACACAAAGGTATGGCAACCCAAGTGACCTTTACCTGTGTACCTTACAGTACTGTGTGTCAGTAGTTATCAGACCTTATGCCTGAAGTATGTAATCTGTGAGGACTACAGGGAACACACATAACAGTGGTTCCAATAAATGTGCACGTACACCATACTGTGCTATTTAGGCATACAGCTTCAGGTAGTACTACAGTACATACAGGAGTTGGATTCACCAGCAGTAACACCCAATAAGCATACATGTACTGCTTTAGCCCACAATGGGACACCCCAGTCGACAACAAGGGACTACATCAGACTGTATGGCATACTGTTTTTTCTGCATAACAATTGCATACACATCTTTTGCTGGGATCACAGCTAGGACACATAATACCATGACTGAAACAGTTTCCCCACTAAGCTATCACACATATACTGAACTCTGACACATTCACCATCACACTCAGTCAACCTCATATATCGATTATTGCAACAAGTACATGTGGGTGTGTATCTCTTCATAGGTAGGTAAGAGGCTATTGGCCCTAGGGCCTATAGAACTCTAGCCATATGCTACCCTGGCCTCTGACACACAGGTATTTAAATTACACGTGGCCCAGTCAAGCAGAGACACTGAGGTGATTGCCTGGGTGTATTCACTATCTCCCATACAATCTCCAGGATTATTTATGACGACTGCTCATTAGTAGTTTTGTTTGCTATGGATAGTTGGTTAGTTCTAGAATATGGGATGTCCCTGAGATAGGAATCTATCCCTCCAGCATGTGCTGTTATTGTGGTCAAAGCGTTTGAGTCCCTAGAGCGTGTAGCTCATACAGATTGTGATCTGTCTACGTGGAGCATGTCCAACAGATCTGGGTTTGACATAGCTTAGTATGTCAGTCAGAGGTCACCTCTGGGTAGGCGGTATGTGACACAGTCTAGTTGTGGGTTTGTGGGATGGTCTGCATAGGGCATCTGTTTGACGCTGGTATCACTCTTTGTGAGGTATGTCTGTGTCCTTTCCACTTGCTGTAGATGTCTTGTGAGGTACATACCACATGGGGCATTGTACTCTATACTGGGTTTTATGTGTGTGGAGTAGAGGGGAACACCGACCTATTTTTCCCTGGATGACACACCTTTTGTGATGACGCGTGCCACGTAGACGGATTACATGACTAGTGTGGCACTGTGACTATCGAAGGGGAGACTACTGTCTACCTGTGTCCCATGGTCTCTTATCACACCTTCGGTGTTGAGTAGACTACCACCTATGTGGTAGTTCATGGGTACTGAGTCTTTGCAAGGAGGGATGCCAATACAGTGTCAACACTGAGCTTGAGTTCATGGCTTTCTCACCAGGCATCTGATGCAGTAATTATGACCCTGTCTCTCTCTCTCTCTCTCTCTATATATATATATATATATATATATATATATATATATATATATATATACACACACACATACATATGAACATCCATTGCTGTATATATAGATATACATATAGACACATATACAATCCACCTGTCATGGTGGGTATATCAAGTATGGGAAGGTTGTGACGTATACAGTTATGTCATAACATTGCACAGTGTTGTGCAGAATGCGTTGAAGGTGTTTTCAGCCCATGTAGCTTTAGCAGGCCTCACTGGCCTGCTAAAGCTACATATCAATTCATGATATGTGTATTACTGTGGCCACTGTAACTGGATGGGGTGTAGTACCATGAGCCATCATCATGCAGCATCATGTGGTCACTCAAGGCTACTAATGTGTGCCAGACTGGCACATAGCATGCTGTACCTGAACTGCAGTACCATGGCTACATTCACCATTTCATGGCCAGTTGTTACATGGGTTTGTGAGGTGCCCAATAGGGGGCATTGCCTAACATGAATGTGTTATGTGTTGAAGAGTGTTGCACAGCCACATGGGAGGCATCTACCCCTCAGGTATATTAAGTGTGCTGTGTGGATGAGGTTTGGGATACTGTAGTGTGACCTTACAGCGGGTATCTGAATACGCCATGTGCAGCATGTTGACGTGTACTGCGTATGACAAAGGTGTGTATGTTGTGTGCATGTGTATCGACTCTGCCTATCTGATGTCCACTACAGTGTTGCCACAATTGTGTGGGATGCTCTGTGTATTGTATGTGTTTTGGGCAGCTACCCACGTTACTAGGATGTGCATAGTCTCACAGCAAACATGCACAGCATGCATTATGCATAGGTGTGTTACGTGTACATAGCCTACATCTCACCTATGACATGTACATTTAATTAGCAATATTAAAGGTATAACACACTCACCAGCATGGCTCTGCTGCCTTGCTGTCACACCAGAGGGTCCTACAAGGATATCAGACACTTTGTCAGTGGCAACAACTGTGGCATTGCTACTGTGTGTTTGCAATCTTACAGTAGTACAACGGTGGACAGTCACAGGCCTACAGATTATATTCCTAATTATTAGTATTGCACAACACTAGGCACCACATCATCTAACTACACAGTACACATCTCACATAAGCATGCTCTACCAGTAGAGGTAACAGTATTCTACAGCTATGCCATGTTACCTGCACGCTCCATATCAACTTGCTGGGTGGCTCCGGCTCCATGATGATACATGTTAATTGTTGTGGTTGTTGTTGGCCAGGAGCCACCTGGCTCAGGAGCAGCTCCTCTACTCGGGTGAGGGGGGGATGGATGGCTACCCCCCCACCTGTGGCAAGCTGTTGTCTGCGGATATCAGACGCATGCTGCCGGACATGTCTAATTAAATCACTGCAGTGATGGCGTACCTGCTCATATGTCCGGTTATGCATGCCTATGTCATTTACCCTACGGACAAGATCTTGCCACAGCGCAGCCCGCTCATGCTGGTCCTGGCTGGTTCTGGAGAACAGCAGTGCATAGTGCTGCACCAGGCTCGCTGTGATGGCTTCTTCCTCGGCCGTGCTATATGCCAGGTTACGATGGTTGGACATTACCCTGGAAGACAATTAAACAATATGTGTGAGCAAGTCATGTGGCACACGTAACATTTTAAAGTACAGATATAAATTAATTACCATATATAGCAACCTATTGGCTGTCAGAAGATACACACTTTCAATACCACATATCAGTTCTCAACACACAGATACCTGACAGTGCCTGGCACACTCTATATATCAAACCATGTTTTGCACAGCAAGAAAGTTATAACAGTATGTAAGACTATACAACAGTACATGGCACACTGTATGTGACACAATGCACCACCTAGCCACAGGAGGTATATATCATGCTAATGCATCATGAAATATGTAATCCATTGCAATGAATGTAAAGTCCACTGACAGTATTACCAGTATACCACACTAGTCATTGATGGTGGACCCCTGCCTAACATATGTGCACATTCGTTAATATAGGTGGCATACTGCTGTACTAGACTATACATGCTGCTAGATACACAGTTATATCCTGTAACACACATATGACCGAGGCCATGGTACAGGCATACCCTAACACGCAGCAGACATACATAACAGACACAAAGGTATGGCAACCCAAGTGACCTTTACCTGTGTACCTTACAGTACTGTGTGTCAGTAGTTATCAGACCTTATGCCTGAAGTATGTAATCTGTGAGGACTACAGGGAACACACATAACAGTGGTTCCAATAAATGTGCACGTACACCATACTGTGCTATTTAGGCATACAGCTTCAGGTAGTACTACAGTACATACAGGAGTTGGATTCACCAGCAGTAACACCCAATAAGCATACATGTACTGCTTTAGCCCACAATGGGACACCCCAGTCGACAACAAGGGACTACGTCAGACTGTATGGCATACTGTTTTTTCTGCATAACAATTGCATACACATCTTTTGCTGGGATCACAGCTAGGACACATAATACCATGACTGAAACAGTTTCCCCACTAAGCTATCACACATATACTGAACTCTGACACATTCACCATCATACTCAGTCAACCTCATATATCGATTATTGCAACAAGTACATGTGGGTGTGTATCTCTTCATAGGTAGGTAAGAGGCTATTGGCCCTAGGGCCTATAGAACTCTAGCCATATGCTACCCTGGCCTCTGACACACAGGTATTTAAATTACATGTGGCCCAGTCAAGCAGAGACACTGAAGTGATTGCCTGGGTGTATTCACTATCTCCCATACAATCTCCAGGATTATTTATGACGACTGCTCATTAGGAGTTTTGTTTGCTATGGATAGTTGGTTAGTTCTAGAATATGGGATGTCTCTGAGATAGGAATCTATCCCTCCAGCATGTGCTGTTATTGTGGTCAAAGTGTTTGAGTTCCTAGAGCATGTAGCTCATACAGATTGTGATCTGTCTACATGGAGCATGTCCAACAGATCTGGGTTTGACATAGCTTAGTATGTCAGTCAGAGGTCACCTCTGGGTAGGCGGTATGCAACACAGTCTAGTTGTGGGTTTGTGGGACGGTCTGCATAGGGCATCTGTTTGATGCTGGTATCACTCTTTGTGAGGTATGTCTGTGTCCTTTCCACTTGCTGTAGATGTCTTGTGTGGTACATACCACATGGGGCATTGTACTCTATACTGGGTTTTATGTGTGTGGAGTAGAGGGGAACACTGACCTATTTTTCCCTGGATGACACACCTTTTGTGATGACGCGTGCCACGTAGATGGATTACATGACTAGTGTGGCACTGTGACTATCAAAGGGGAGACTACTGCCTACCTGTGTCCCATGGTCTCTTATCACACCTTCGGTGTTGAGTAGACTACCACCTATGTGGTAGTTCATGGGTACTGAGTCTTTGCAAGGAGGGATGCCAATACAGTGTCAACATTGAGCTTGAGTTCATGGCTTTGTCACCAGGCATCTGTTGCAGTAATTATGACCCTGTCTCTCTCTCTCTATATATATATATATATATATATATATATATATATATATATATATATACACACACATACATATGAACATCCATTGCTGTATATATAGATATACATAGAGACACATATACAGTCCACCTGTCATGGTGGGTATATCAAGTATGGGAAGGTTGTGACATATATAGTTATGTCATAAGATTGCACAGTGTTGTGCAGAATGCGTTGAAGGTGTTCTCAGCCCATGTAGCTTTAGCAGGCCTCACTGGCTGCAACACTGCAAACCTGATGAACCATACCCACAGCGTTTAACCACCACATGTCATATACCAGCATAAATATGCACATAACAACCTTCAACAACATATATATATATATCCACTTTCACAAACAGTTGCAGTATGTCCCTTGCTCAATGCACATGTACAGATGCTACTATATCTGACACGGACAGATCTCTCCGTATGTGTGTGCCATGCACATACAAGGACCACACTGTTGTAAGTACATGTACCTCATGGCTGACCTGTTGGGCCTTGCTGCAACATGAACAGGTGTCACATGTGAGCACACTGTAATATTAGAGGGTGTATACATAGCTGCTAATGCTGAATTAGCATACTAGACTGGTACAGCTGTTGCCAATGCTAAGCTACACATTAATATGACTATCATGCATTTGTTACTCTGTGACATCCATGTTTGCATAACCGTATGGGTTACTACCCCAAACAGACATTGTACACACTACTGTACAGAACACAGATAACATGGATCAGATGTTTGACATTTAATGCTGAACTACATATGTCACCGTCACATCCCACAGCACACAGCAACACACTCATTTCCCCATGCCAGTGGTTATGCAGGGCATCTGTGCATCGATACGTACTGCTGCCACATATGGATGATTCAAACTATATAGAGTACTCTTCATAAACATCTACTACATTCCAGTAAATACATAGCTGTCACATACCTTTCCTTTGTATGTGTTCGTATATGTTGCTGTATATCCTGGTATACTTTTTTTACCAATATACGTTTTGCTTTCAATATCTCTTTTACTGTTCAAGATTTTTTTAATCGATTTATATTTCAGAATATATTGTTTTCAATATTTTTTCAATATTTTTTTTTCTATATTTTTATTTTTAAATTTTTTTCCAATATATTTTATTTCAATGATTTTTTTTTCAATATAGCTTCTTTTCAATATATTTTTTTAATATAATTTCTTTTGTCAGTTTACTGTTTTTTTTTCATTATATTCTTTTTGTTATATTTCTTAACTTTACATCACTTTTTCTTTTCTTTTATTTCTCTCTCTCTCTCTCTCTCCCTCCTTACCTGCAATGGAATGATTGCATGTGTGGACAGCAGGTACAGACTGCTTTTATAGGTATCTGCACATGTGCATGTGATGGCCTCTGTACCAATTGGTGGCCACCATTTGGCAATTGAATGCAGCCTGCTGTGTGGTACTTGCAGTACTCACTATCATAGCAACCCAGTGCTATAAATTGCTAGGTCAGGTAGGCGTAGTCCTTTCAGAATTCCAGAGTGGGGACCATGCTTGCTTGCTGTGGACACTGTTGTGTAACTCAGAAGGTTGGCATACTTCTTCTAACTGTTACTAAGGGTGTAGCCAGTTATTTGTATGTTGTACTCAGACCTGAATGTTGCCTCTTCCAGTACACAGTTGACAGTGTAGAATTGTACTCACCCCTAGAAATGCTAACACAAGATACATGGGAGTATGGAGTTTCTTTACAACATCCACAATTAGCTGCCATACATATGTAGTAATTGAGATGTTTTCATTTGGCACATGAACTGTTTGGGAACAGCTATACTGTGGATATTAATGTACTCACTTCTGCACTGTTTGTGCTTTTTATTTTGTTGACATTATCACAGGATGCTCATGAAATTGGACAATTCCAGTACTGAGTATGCCTACCTACATCCTTGCTGTACCTTGAACACACTGGTATTTTGTACATTTCAGTGGGGATTGTCCTGCTATGATACTGTGTAGGGGTTGTGAAGTGCTGCTGTAACAGTATTTACTGCTAGAATGTCTGGTTCTGCTATCACAGTCATGTAATACAATTCCACAACAACTGCTGGTAAAGTTCCACAGAACAGGTTTTGTGTGATGGCATTCCCATCTTTACTTTACATTCACACATTCTGATGCATGATATATATATTTCAGCAGCATTCTGCTGTATATCTACTGTGGCCTAGTAATACTTCATGCAGTCTAGTGTGTCCAAGGTCCGGGGTTCGAGACTGACAGTGGTGTTTTATTTTGCTGCTGAGCAGAACAAGGACCCTCATATGCAGGGTGACTAAGGCACTTTTAAGTAGTTGTAAGCGGGTTTGCGCTGGTTTGCGTGACACTTATCAATACTTAGCTAAGCACACACATGCACACACTTGCTCAAACCCACTTACTGCTGCTTAAAATTGCTTACTCCTGCTAACCCCCGCGCTCATTTCTTTGAAAGAAAAGAAAATGAGGAGATAGGAAAGTGGTGAAAAAGGGGCACAAAGAGGGAAAGACAGTAGGGAAAACAGCTTGGGATGTGCAGGATGGGTGTAGGGAAGGTCCATAGATGCCCATTTCTTTAACAGCAACAGCTGTGAATATACTAGTAATTTGGAGGGAATTTTGAAACCTTCCACCCCTGAGAGAGGGTTGAGGACAACAAAGTATGCTGTACTGCCAATTGAATTTCAGTTTCTGTGTCCAGCGGACATCTGTGCAAAATGGGCAGCTATGTATGGGTCGTAATTTTTTTGTGGGAACAGATTGCCCATTTTTTTTTTCAGGTGAGAGTGGAATGTGGGGTAGGGGAAGTAGGTATGTTTTGGGAGGTAGGTTGGGGATGTAAATAGACAAGACAAACAAGACGCATACAGGGGCAGAATATGACACGGGGTGGGTGAACACAATTGATGGGGAAGGATGTTTGGAAATCGCAAGCCCATGAGCCCACAGATGGTAACAGTGGAACTGAGATCCCCACCCATGGGCAGTCACCACTGCACCTTCACAGCCCGGAGAATGGCTATGCTGGGGGCTGCGTAGAAGGGGCAGACTCACCCGTGAGTCGTGCCACTCTTGCCTTGAGCTGGCGTAGGGGATCAGCGACTGAACGCTGGATCTCCCTACACACCACAGCCCGGACCGTTCGGAGGGTGACAGATGGCCCTCCTCTGGCCATGATTGCATGGGGGGATGAGCCCCATCCCCTGCAGCGCTTCCACCTGAAGGTGGCACAGGGCCAATGGAGGAGGAGGTCCCAGGCTGGGCACCAAACCTGCTGGTGCCAGGTGCCATCGCTAGCTGAGGTGGGACAGGTGGGTCCGCTGGGACAGGCCTTCCCATACGTTCTGTGTTTAGGTGAATTTAATGACAATATAGCCAACAGCATTCCAAATTAGTTGTAACAGCATGCAGTAATATTCCCATTAACCCAACTCACCAGAGTTCCAACAGTTGAACAGCAAGCATAACACATGCATATATTGAATGACAGTGGACATTCCAACAGCATGCAGGAATGAATGGTGGCAACAGGCCACCAAGATTGTGGTGTTTGAACAGGACACATGCATCAAAGTTATGCAGATATTTATAAACCAATAGGACATATGTCCCAACAAATGTTTTGAGATTACACATACCCATTGAGGTGTGGAATTGCATTGTTTATGCACATACAGTATGGTGTAAAAAGATACCTCCATTAACAACTTATATGAACTTATAGTTTACACTACATTCCTATTGACTGCAGGTATATATCCCCTACATGTATTATTACACTAGGCAATGTCCATTATGTTGTGGGATGTGTTTTGCTAGTTCCTTATGTACCTGACCTGGATCTGTTATACAAACTGTCCAGGGTGTAGATGTTACTGCTCCATATTTATATATTTTATTAATATTCATATGTCTACATATCTGGATGTGTTCAGGTGACATTATCAGTTATATTTTAACAGCCCCCTACATTTCTAGCAGCACACTGACATTTCCGGTGCACACTATTACAAGCTACTCATGTGCCAGGTTTACCTATACATGCCAGGCTTGAAACTACACCATGACAGGTGGACTGTATATATGCTTATGAGATACTGGCACTCCCTTCATACTCTTTCTATGGGCCTACCGAAGTGTGGGTTGACAGCGCTTAATGCAACACTACTATTTCTATACTACAAGAGTACATCAACATTTCAAAGAAAGTGACACGGACACACTACAGGTGTTATACCTTTATTAATTACATTACACACTTTTCTAGTAGCTCTCTCATTTATTTGTTATTACAGTGCATGCAGACATCTTATTCAGGATGTATTATACCTTCATTTATGGTTTACAACACTCTTTTTCTGGCTCTCTCACTTATTCTATATAACAATACATGCAGAGAAATAATTCAGGACTTATTATACCTTTATTAATGGGTTACAATACTCTTTTTCAGGCTCTCTCACTTATTTTACATAACAGTTCATGCAGAGAGGTTATTCAAGCCTTATTATACCTTTATTATTGGGCTGAGACACTTTTAGCCAGGCTCTCTCACTTATTTTATATAACAGTACATCCAGAAAAATGACTAACCTGCCTGGTGGCGCAGCCTTAGCAGCTTATCTGCATAGGCTTGCTGATTCACAGCACGGACACCTGCAGCTATGAAATAAATGAAGTGATATTAAGACATATACCTATCCATACTATTGACTACGCTAGCAATTTTTACATACTTCAGTCCATGGCTACCTACTCAGTAGTGGGGCATTTTGCATCCCACGGGCCTCCTGTATCCATTGGTTCAGTAGGTCCTGCTTGCATCTCTTCAGGTCTGCATGGTGATATCTAACCTGCTCACCAGTCCGAGGGATGCCTGTGGCACTGGTGAGTTCATGTGCGAGATGGTTCCAGGCCTCCACTTTGTATTCTGTGCTCTGGAACTGGCCCTGTAGGAGTCTAGCATCATGACGATGGACGAGGAGCCAAACCATCAGTTTTGACTCCTCAATGCCCCACCATTGCGCTCGGAAGCGAGATCCCTCTCCGACACAAGCCATTGCTGCCTGCAGATGGGAGCTGCAACCAGATATGGCGAGTATTCCTGCCTATGGAGCTTAAATATGCCTCATTTCCCACACTTTTTTATGATTGGCCGGATTTGAAAGTTCTCAACTGAGTGCACACCTGCTTAGCACTGGGTAAACTTTGATTCATATATATGTGTGTTGACAGTCCATGAACATCAAATGCTGTCATGGCTTAGTTGATTAGTACTGTGATTATGGTGCACACTATCCTGGGTTTGAGACCTGTCATTGCTTTTTTATTTTACTACTGGCCTGACCAGTAGGGGGTGTGGCTGGGTTTAGCCGACTTTGCTCAACTTTGCTCAATGTTGCTCTACATTTACCGATGTTGCCCAATGTTGCCCGACGTTGCACTAGTTAACATGGTGCGCAGCCTTGCGCAAACATGTTTGGTTTGCGCTAGTCAGCGCGATGCGCAGCTCCATGCAAAGCTGTTGCGCTAGTTAAACCAGTGCTTAGCTATGGGCAATTATTCTTAAATATGCTTACTATTGGTAAACACTGCTTAGCAGTGCTTCACATTGCTTAACATAGGTTACTTATGCATTCATTAGTATGCATGACCGTTTCACTTTCTTATGTATATTTAAAATATCGTTCACTACTACATAGGCCATTTTGATGCATTTTAATAAAATTTAAAAGGTAAATGTCAGGAATTCTTTTTATACATGGATTTCCTACAGAAAATGGAAAGGGGAGTGGTGGGACTCGAACCGGGAATGCCTCCTCTTTGTGCGAAGGCTCTACCACTACACTATTGCTATTTGGCTTAATTTGCATATAAGTGGTTTATTATCCTCTTCGATGTCTAAACTGCTAACTGTAGCTGAGCAATGGGCACACCCGCGCACACATGTGCAAATACAGGCAGCTATATCGTGAATACTAAAAAAAAATTGTTTTACATTTTATTTCATTTGTAC
Organism: Protopterus annectens; assembly: GCF_019279795.1. NCBI lineage: Eukaryota > Metazoa > Chordata > Ceratodontiformes > Protopteridae > Protopterus > Protopterus annectens. The sequence continues at coordinate 741,875,639 of NC_056745.1, read as the reverse complement.
AGGGCTTTTGAATGTGAGGGAGTGTAGTGTTGGGGGTATACACATTTGAGTGGACTCACTCATATCTGCTGACATTTGCAGATTTAGGCACTTGCGGGGGGGGCGAGGATATTTGGACTGCTCGGCAGTTTGACACGCCCAATGCACTCCTACACGCTCCATGTCAGCCAGGGAGTTGAGTCAGTGCACCCTCATGCATATGCATGACGTGCTGATGTCATAATCTTAGGCAGTCGTCTCCGAGTAGGGCTTCGTTCATCCTGCACGGAGGATTACTGAACCCTCCCATTATATATGTAAATTCTAGCAATTAACTCTGGTCTCAAAATAATAGAAAGAATCTGCTGGTCCAGACATCATGGCTCCAAGTTTGAGATCAAACAGTCATACAAGGCTTGACTTATCAGCTTTCTTCTAGAAGAGTGCCCTATTGTTACATTTTTGACGTTCAAAATTTAATACAATTTTCTTCCATTTAGGAGAACAAGCCTATGGCTTATATTAATATTTACAAATGGCAGAATTATCTACAAAATTCTATCTAGTTAGGCTGGCAGCCTTCACATACCCCCCCCCCCCCCCATGAAATCAAGCTAGTTTTTCAAGTGACCCTTGAGAAATGTTGCTTGAGATGGTTAGGTCTATCTGAGTATACCTTACCCCATTACCTGTCTTGACAGCCCATCTGTGTTGGCATTGCTAACCTCACTGTGGTGCTGCTCTGACATATCATATGTTTGCAACCCAAGGCTCCATCTTAGCAACCTGGCATTTTGCTGGCTGGCTTGGTGTAACCATGTTAGGGTGTTGTGATCTGTAACTACAGTGAATTTTCTTCCATAGAGATAAAGCTGAAGTTTCTGCAGTGCCCACACTATGGTTAGACATTCCTTTTCTACAGCTGCATAGCATTCCTCCCAGGGTTGAAGCCTACGACTGAAATAAACCACTGGGTGCTCTTCTCCCTCTGAAGAAATCTGGCTAAGTACAGCCCCCACCCCTTGGTTTGAAGCATCCACTTGCACAACAAATTATTTGCTGTAATCTGGACTGGATAACACAGGGGGTTCTCCCAAAGCTTCTTTAAGATTCTGGAATGCCTGCTCACATGCTGGGGTCTAGACTACCTTATCTGGCCTGTTTTTCCTTGTCAGGCCTGTGAGGGGAGCAGCTATGGTACTATTACTAGGGACAAACTTTCTGTATTACCCTGCTGTCCCTAAGAATGCCCTCACCTGCTTTTTGGTAACAGGTGCAGGCCATGCTTGAATGGCTTACACTTTGGCAGTTTTTGGTCTGATCTTACCACTCCCCACTCTATGTCCCAGGTAGGAGACCTCTGCTATACCCACCTGACATTTGCTGGGCTTAATGGTCAACCCTGCCCTCTATAGTCTGCACAGCACCTCCCTGACATGTTGAAGGTGCTCTTGACAGGAATGGCTGTAGATGGCAATATCACCTAGGTAAGCAAGGGCAAACCCTCCTGCACCTGCTAGGATATGATCTACCAGTCTCTGGAAAGTTGCTGGGGCATTTTTCATCCCAAAGGGCATCTTTGAGAACTCATACAAGCCAAAAGGAGTCACAAAAGTTGACCTCTCTCTAGCACTGGGAATCAAGGGCACCTGCCAGTAACCCTTGGTAAGATCCTTGCTGGCAAGATACTTAGCCTCACCCAGCTGCTCTAGGGCCTCATCTGTCCTAGACATGGGGTAAGCATCTGACTCTGTGTGACTATTTAATTTCCTGTAGTCCACACAGAGCCTGGTGCTGCCATCCTTTTTTGGCACCAGCACCACTGGGTAGGCCCAGGGACTTTTGGACTCTTGAATTACCCCTAGTTCCAACATCTCCTGTGTTTCCTCCCTCAGAGTCTGTTTGACTCTCTCAGGCACCCTATAAGGGGCCTGCCTAATAGGTGTTTGGGGGTCCGGTATCCACCTGGTGCTGCACCAGGTGGTGCACCCTGGTTTCCCAGTGAACACGTCTCCAGACTCCTGCAACACTGCTCAGATTTCCTGAACCTGGGTAGGAGATAGCTGCTGGGACATTGCTACCCCTTCCACTGAGGTGTCAGTCAAAGACTCACTGAGGAGATCAGTCCCCAGATCTCCCTCAGACTCCTGCTGCAAGCCACTGCAAATACTTAGCACAAGCTCCTCCCTATCATGGTAAGGTTTTATCATGTTAACATGGTACAATTTGTGCCCCTGCCTCCTGCCTAGCAGTTTCACCATGTGGTTAACATCACTTATCTTTCTTACCTCCTTGTAGAGTCCCTCCCAAGCTGCTTTCAGCTTGTTGTGTCTGACAGGAATGAGAACCATTACCTGCTGCCCTACAGCATACTCTCTAGTGTGAGCATTTATGTCATACCATACCTTTTTCTGTTGTTGGGCTTCTGCTACGTTCTCCTGGGCCAAGCCCATGAGTTCCCTGAGCCTTGTCTTGAGGTTTAGGACATATGCCACAACAGACTCCTTGTGAGATTCACACTCACCTCCCCACTCATTACAAATTAAATCTAGATGTCCCCTCACCCTACGCCCATACAGCAACTCAAAGGGTGAAAACCCTGTGGATTCCTGGGGAACCTCTCTGTAAGCAAACAACAGAAGCGGCAAATATTTTCCCACTCCCTCTTAACCTGGTCTGCAAATGCCCATAGCACAGACTTGATTGTAGAGTTTAATCTCTCAACCAGACCATTAGTCTGGGGATGGTAGGGGGTGATCATCAGGTGCTTCACCCCACAGTACTTCCACAGACAAGCCAGCAGGTCTGACATGAAATTGGCACCTCTGTCCATTGGTATTTCTTTTGGGAAACCTAGCCTACTGAAAATCGCTAACAAAGCATTTGCAACCTTTTCTGCCTCAATGGAGGACAGAGCCACTGCCTCATGGTATTGTGTAGCATAATCCACTACCACTAGGATATACTTTATCCCTGTGGAACATGGGGTACCCAGAGGCCTCACAATATCCATAGCTACCCTCTGAAATGGCTCCTCAATCACAGGCAAAGGCATCAAATGAGCCCTCACCTTGTGTCCTGCCTTGTCTACCTTTTGGCACTGCTCACAGGTCTTGCAGCACCCTGTTACATCTCTGGAAATTCCAGGCCAATAGAAGTTCTGCATAATATGTCTCTTTGTATGTTTTATGCCCATATGACCTGTAAAGGGAATATCATGGGCTATGGCTAGAAGCACCAGATGGTAGGCTCAAGGCACTACCAACTGCTGTACCCTCTCACATTCTAGCCCTTCCTCAGGAGTCCACTCTCTATGCAGTAAACCTTTGTCCCAGTATACAGATTCCCCCATCCCTTGAGAATCAGGTGCCTCACTAGCTACCTGCCTCAGGCCTTGCAATGTCGGGTTTGAGAGCTCAGCCTGTCTCAACTCTCTCTTTGTAACCCTTCCCAGCTCCCCTTCCACAGGAAGTCTGGCATCCTGTGACAGGGGTGCCTCACTGTCAGCCTGGAAACTACTACTCACCTTGCGGTCACTCTGTCCAAGGGAACATCAGCACCCACAAGCAGCTATGGCTCACCTTCAGTCTCACTGCTACAGAGTACCCCCCTGAAGTAACCACCTCACCAGTCCTGGCTGCAAATATGCTGTCTGTCTGGGTCTCCCCTAACATACCAGACCCACATGCTTGTCTCCAAGCCTGACTGTGTGTAACTGCACAAACGCATGGTGCTGCCTTATCAAAATCATTCCCTATCAGGACATCTGTAAGGAAATCCTCAAACACACCTACTTGCTGGCTTCCTTTTCCACCCTCTCTGTCAAGGTGAACCCTAGCCAAAGGTATTTGGAATGGGATCCCTCTTAAAGCTCTGACTGGAGTGGACTGCCCAGGCAAGTAGTACTCCTCTGTAACCATTGCAGGCTTTACAATGTTTATGGCCTCTTTGCCATTCACTATGATAGTATATAACCTCTTGTGGTAGTTTGGTACCCTTGTTGTCTCAAGACAACCTACTATTGACATTTTATCTTTCCCACTTACTGACTCCCTCACCTTTTGTTCCCCACCTTGCTTCCATATACATCTGTATGCCACATGGCCCCATTGGTTGGAGATAAAACATTTAACCCTAGGTCCTGGATGTGTACCTGGACTAGTGGCTTCCCCTACTACTGGCAGATTCTGTTGGGGCAGTCTGTGCTATGCACTTCACCTTTGGTGTTGCCACATATATTAACTAATATTATTTCCACTCATTTTGGTGCTACTCTGATTTTTGCTTTTGAATTATGTCCTTTTGGCCATTTGCACCTGCCATACTTGCGTAGTTGTTTTTGCAGTCTGGGCTGCCCACCATGGGTTCCTTTAGACCCATGAGCAGTACTGGGGGTCCCTTTCCTGTGTAGGGATGCCCTGCTTGCTAGGTATAGGTCTCCCTTCTTCCCCAACTCATCTGAAGTAGCACATTGTCTATCAGCTAACCAGATCCTCATGTCCTCAGGCAAAGTGCTAAGGGCTTGTTCCCTCACCAAATGGTCTGCCAGCCCTTCAAAAGTGGTGACCTGACATCCACTCACCTACTTATGAAAATAAGTGCTCAGTTCAACAACATAGTCACACACACTTTCTTCTGCCTTGCATCTATGCTCACAAAACTTTTTCATATAAGTTTCAGGTGTTAGCTTAGAAAACTCTAACAGACAATTCTTAACAGCAGTATAATTTAAGAAATCATTGTAAGACAGTTTGGAAAGTACATTTACAGTTTACCATGGAGTAAGGGGGTCAGGAGCCGTACCCAGAGCCTTTGGTCAACATCATGTCCCTGCCCAAGTAGTTGACACACACACACACACACACACACACACACACACACACACACACACACACACACACACACACACACACACACACACACACTTTAAGATATGAGTTATATGCAAACATACAGACACACCTGGGGAAGGCTGGCACAGGTTCTCCAGCTATGCCCCCTTCCTGTCAGTCTATAAGGTAGTACCAGCTGCCACCAACCACTAATATCAGCTACTAAAAATGCCCTTACCAAAGAGAGTCCAGTTATTACTGTGCAATATTATTATCCAAATAGTAAGTGTAACTGAGCAGCAAGACTATTGGATTGCCTTTGTACAGTATCACTGTATACATGCAATGTACTCGAGAGCTTACATTATCTCTACACAAAGCAGCCACAGTTGGAAGGTTTAAAAATATTTAGTAATAACTAATAAAAACACAAGCCAATACTTCTTACTACACAGTGCTAGCCAAGAGTTCAGACATAAGAGGAAATGCTTAAAATAATGCTGTAAAATAGTTCTGCCATAAATATAGAAAACAGCTAGACTAATCTTACTATTTTCTATCTTTTCCTGAGAGCAATCATAGTTCTAAATAAACTTACATACAGACCAAAATCAGAGTACTGGTGAGTTGGTGTCAGCTTTAGACAAAATCCAAAATGGTCTTTCTCTCTCTCTCTCTCTTTCTCTCTCTCTGAGACAGTCTTTTAAATTGATAATGCATCACTGTTGACTCATTTTAAATTACACCATTCTTCTCTGGTTTCCCAGGCTAACAGAAACTCAGAGTTTAACATAGCTTTGATCTTGCACCTGGTCAGGAGACAACAGCAATTAAAGAAATTATATATGTAAAATCTAGCAATTAACTCTAGTCTCAAAACAAAAGTAAGAATCTGCTGGTCCAGACATCACGGATCTGAGTTTGAGATCAAACAGTCATACAACGCTTGACTTATCAGCTTTCTTCCAGCAGAGAGCACTGTTGTTACATTTTTGACATTCAACATTTAACACAATTTTCTTCCATTTAAGAGAACAAGCCTGTGTCTTATATTAATATTTACAAATGACAGAATTATCTACAAAATTCTATCTAGCTAGGCTGGCAGCCTTCACAGTCTTCATCGTCATCATCAGCCAAAGGTGACCTACTGACATTAAGCATTCGCTGTACCAGTCTACTGATCCCTTGACCAGTAAACTTCTAAAAGCATGAACACATGATACTTTTGGATATACTCACATATATGCTTATTCTCCCTGTGGCACGAATACTGGTGAACAATGAGATGTTTGTATAATTTATGGAGACATACATACCTTGACGTGCTGATTATTGCTGTTGCAGATATCAGTAAATCCTTGATGAATCAGTCCCATTGCACATGCAATGCACTGTACCATATAGGTATGTACTGGGAATTACCCACCTGGTGGACCCCCCCCGTCAGTCAATCAGATGGTTATCATCAGCTCAGCTCCAATAAACGCACACTACCTCTGACTATATGAGTCCACGTTCCCTTCCCAGAAAGGGACACCAAGAGCTCTTCCATCTAGGTGAGCTGCTTCTGCACTGGTGATCCAACTCCTTTGCTGGATTTGTAATTGGCTATGCACTGCATCTGACTCTTGCATGGAATGCCATATTAGTTACCCCTAGCCACACCTGTTACGGAGACCTATTATGGCCTCATGTCCTTGCCTCATGGCATTCATCTACTGCACCACTCCCTGCTATACCTCACTGTAATACAACTTATTAAGGGCACCTTTGCTCAGGAGATGCATGCCTTGTGTGCCAGCAGTAACAGGTCATCAGCCATTGCCTCTTTCAGGGATACATGACAAGCCTTGTACCCTTGCGGGTTACTCATTTCATTCAGTGGCTGCATATATTATGCTATGGCATTCATCTACATTATGGCCACTGCCCCCTTTCTCCCATTATTAGCTGGACTCTGTAGTGGTCTGCACATCCCCTAATGCAATAGTAAACTTAACCTTAATTGACTTCTTCCTGCTTTTAACTATTATCTTATGTAGTGATTTGCACACCCTGTTACATCCGCCTTACAAAGTGTTGTCATGTTTTTTTCTATGTAAAGGAGTCATGATGTCATTTGTATCAGGACTTTCCCTAGGTACTCAATGCCTTCAATGTGTGTCTCACCACAGCTGGACACAACAGGTTAATTTCATTGTGCTCTCACTGCTGTATACTCCTTTGCATCTGGCTCATTGTTCCTACCATCCAGCACTGGTGTTGTTGACATTGATGGGGTGCATTACCAAGTGGCTTTTAATCCATCACAATTTGTATCTCCAAATCCACTAAGGTATTATGTGAAGATCTGTATTCTACATTTTTTATCTATAAGCATTCTCTTGCAAAATGGTGTCCACTATTTATATAATGTTACTAAGATTCTCTTAATGGGATTGTTATGCTAATGACTTAATTTAGTGCCATTGTCTCTAAAGTGCTGCTAGAACACAATACAGCGTCCACACTGGCCAGCAATAGCCAGAATGGATACTGGATCGTAATCTAGCAATATCCACATTGGCCAGCATTAGCCATGCTCAGCACAGTAATAATTAAGCATGTAATCATTATGCTTGTGTACACAGCCTGTGTAGACCCATATCTTCGCAGTACAGTGCTATGGACATTTATTAATGCTTCACTGCTCTACATTGTGCATCATGTGATATCGGAATGTGCATCTGCATGAAAGGGGTTACCATTTTGCTCCTTGTGTGCCATAAAATTGCATTGCTGTAGCATAATGTGCCAGTAATAGCAAAACATTATTTTTCTTCCTACACAAGGACTTTGATGAAAAACTTCTGATGCAGTACAGTGGCCCCTTGTGCAGGGCAGATGGCTAACACAAGCTTGCCAGGATAGTGAGCAATGCTGCTGGCATTACCCATTCTAGTCAGCTGTGCCAGTACTGGCAGAGTTACCTCTTCTGCAGTCTCGTTTCCCACTTTCCCCACCCACAACTGTTCTTTGCTGCCTTCCCCGTGTACCTTTCTTCTCTATATATTGCAAATAGGGCTCTCGCTCACAAAAATAAACATATTTCCCTTCCTCCCCAACCTCTAGTATTTTATGGCTGTCCTTGCATGTTTTCCTCTGCTTGCTATTCCCCCCCAATCACTTTACTGTCTCCCCCATTTCTTCTCTATTTGTATGATGAACTGGGTTGGGCACTTTGTTGTGTGGATACTCAATGGGCTGTACAGACAACTATGAGTTGATACTATACAGGACTTCATTATGCATGTGAGTCCACATGAACTCTGTCGTGACTGCCTTTCACTCATGCATACTTATGTAGTAATACTGGTCCACTAGACCAGCCTAGTACTGTTCTTCCCCTTAATAGTGACTATATTTTACTTTGCAGTGTTTTCCTTTGATTTTTATTACTATGCAAGCCCTGTTATACATGTGATTAGCTGTAGGCCAGTTCATGGTATAGGTTACATGCTTAACTACACAATGCTTGCCTGTGAATCCCAGACATTAACTTTCACAAGTAGTTTGAATTAGTATAAAATACATTTTTGTTTACAGTTAACAGACATGGTTTGGCTCCCCATAGACAAAAAAAAAACACTATTTTATGTATGGACTTATGGAATAACAACATCTCTATATATAACTCTTCCAAATCATTTTTAAATAAAAAATCCTGTTACTTTCCCAGTTTTGACAATATTAAATTTTGCATTAAAAATTATCCTTACATGGAGTATGACATTCATAAATTCTGTAAAAGAAATTTATTTTTATTGAATTTATTGAAAATGAAGAAGGTAAGTCACTAAAATATGGTGTGGACAGCAGGAATCGGCTACTTATTTATCCTTTTGATAATTAGTGTAGTGACTTTTTTGTGCTTTTTCCAGATATGATGTGGATGATGTGGGGAATCAACATGTAATGCTCTGCTTACAAAATGGTAAGAAAACAGTAAAATTACACTGGTCAAGGAAACAGAATATATCACAGTGTACAGTTTGGTGTGCATTTGATCTGCTGAAAACCAGCACTGCAAAACCTATTTAGTCATGGCCATTAGACAGAATGAGGAATTTGAATGACGTATTTATAACTTCAGGGTTTTTCACCTCAGAGTTAGCTAAATTAGAGACACACAGGGTGCAAAGTCCCTTGCATGGCAATGTGGTTGGCTTCGTTGCTATGTAAAATGTATAGTTGCTCATTCAAGATACTTGATCTTCACTACTTAAGTTTTGCAGCAAAAACATTTGATCAGAAGAACCACATTTTTGTGACTTGCAAATGTACTGCAGCTTTAATCAGTCTTATTTATAGTAAATGATACAGGCATTTCTTCTCACAGATTCATAGACTGTACTAGGCTAATGACTCAGGGTCCTTTCTAAGACTAGCCAAGTTTTCCCAAAAGAATAATGATGTCCTGTATCTGACTAGGACATTGAGAACCAGGCATTTATAAGCTACCTCTGTCCATAAGTGACATGGAGGGTGTACTCCGCTAGTAACTGGCCTCTAGTTGGGAGGTAGTCTCACCTGTTTTTACCTCATGGGTTCTATCAGTGAGCCAGTTTGCTATCCAGTGGGGGATAAAAGGATTTATACCCAAAATAAGTGAGCTTGTTTATAACGCCTAAGTGGGGTATTGTATCAAAAGCCTTAGCCAGGTTGAGGCAAGCTGTGTGCAGTCTTACTTTCATCTAATGCTTTGGTGACCCTCTCAAAAATTCCACTAGATTTAATAAGCATGACTTTCCTTTAACAAAGCTGAACTGTGATGGGTCCAGCATTTGCAGCTTACCCATGCCCTCATTTATCATGTCCATGATGATTCTTTCCATGGCCTTACATATGTGGCTGCTAAGACTTATGGGCCTGTAGTTACCTGGACCAGTGGTTGAACCTCCTTTGTGCAGGGAATGACTATACCCATCTTCCATTCTTTGGGTACAAAACATAAATGAAGGCTCCAGTTGAAAAGTGATTCAGGTGGACTAGAAAAGTCATGATTCATGCTATTTAGTAAACATCCTGGGATGTTATCAGTGCCATTCGGTGCAGTGTTTTTGGCCTTGGAAAGAGCACTGATGACCTGCTCCCTAGTAATGGTTGGGGGATTGTGGTATGCAGTATTTCCCCTTGGACAATCGGGGAGGGGAGGGGAGATTTGAGCTAAAACTATCAGCCAAAAGGTTGGCAAATGGCCTCCGGCTCAGTGTGGGTGATGGCATTTACAATAGGTTCTGCACATTTTTGTGTATTTTCTCTGAATTTACAAACGTAGCTGTAGCAAGCTTTGTGGTTTTCCTTTGTCTGAGAAGCTATTCTTTCTTCAAATTAAGCCTTTGAAATATTAATTAACCCTCTTGGCCAAGGCTTTTTTCTTTTGTTATATTACCAATTAATGTTGTGATTCCAACAGTATAGCTTGCCTTTCGAGTTTGTCTTATTTTTAATATGAGTGGACACAGCTCGGGCTATACAGCTGTCAATATGGCTGTACAGAGATTTTGTAAATAGCTCAGCATATGATATGGTGTTTACTATGTTTGGGGCTGCTTGGAATTTAGCCAAGGTGTTGCTTAGTAGAGAGAGGTTAGCCTTGGAATAGTTCTTAAATGTTTTTGTTTTCACTGAATCCCTGGATTTAATCTTTATTTCAAGTAATAGTGCCTTATGGTCACATCTGATAAATGAAAACATTACATTGAGTGAGGAATATCGGCTCTCGTGTTTTTGAGTACAAGGTCGAGGATGTTTGTTCCCCTGGTAGGAGAATGGACCAACTATTCCATGATGTTGGTATTAACAAAGTTTAGTAATAGCTCAGCTTGTGCATTAGAAGTTACATTTACCATTTATTATAATAAAATGCGGTGGTGCAGTGGTAGCATTGTCACCTCACAGCAAGAGGATCTCCCGTTCGATTCTCAGCTGGAGTGCCTTCTGTGTGGAGTCTGCATGTCCTCCCCATGGTCGAGTGGCATTCGAAAGACATGCGTGAATGGGCGTGTTGGGTTGGGTATTGAGCTGGCACCTCGGCACCGTAAAAATCTACTGCCAATCATTAGCGGACATGAGTTCCACTGTGGCGACCCCTAACTGGGAAAAGCCGGAAGAAGAACAACAAAATAAAATGCATGACAAATTCAAAATGACAAAAAATACTTTGTATACCAATGAACTAATAGAAGTGGGGTACCTAGGATGCAAAAGTAACTTGTTTGAAGTTTAAAAAATGCGCAGTGTAGAATAAATTCATATTTTGCATTCTTACACATTTACAAGATGAAAGAAGCAGTGAGAATCCTATCTAATATCTGCAAGAAACAAAAAAAAACTTTACAAATGCAGTTTCACTGGTTGATGTTTATTCATAAGTTTGTTGAAAAGATGCTGTTAGTTCCTGTTAGCTGTAGGTTGGAGGTTGACATAATGGTTAAGATATTTACCTCACAGACGCAAGGTTCAGGATTTGACTCACATCTGAGAAAACATGGCAACATTTAAAAATATAATATACAGTTATTAGCCTAGTAATCACCTTTAAAGTATACCTCATTATTAATGAATGTTCCTCTTTGTGGGTTTAGCATAATGATTAAGGTCGTCACCGCACAAAAAAAATATACGGTTTGTTTCCTACTTCGGAATATTGGCTATGTTTAAGATGACCTTTTACAGCAGTTAGCCGAGTATTCACCTAGTGGTTGGAGGCTGGCATAATGGTTACAGTGTTTAACTCAAAGACATAAAGTACAGGGGGAAATTGGTTAGCTTTAAAATGGCCTGCAAGGTCAGTTAGCCTAGTACGTACCTATGAATCTATGAGAGATTGTTCACCAGAATGGAATAAGCAATAATTTATTGTTGGTAGAATGGTTGAGGTATTTACCTCACAGATATAAGGTTCAGAGTTTCATTCTTTCATTTGGGTTGGGAAATTTGGCTAGGTTTAAAATGGCCCACAAGGGCAGATAGCATAATATAAACATATGAAACCTGCTGAAATCAAGAGTGATGGCTGTTATCACTTTGTGTAGCTCAATAGTTAGATATGTGTAATCTGTGGCAGTAGAAAAGTAATGCAAGTTAAATTAATTTGAAGTAATTTTCAGGTACAGTGAAGGTGAATTCATGTGAGTACAAAGCTGCTAAAAATTCTAATAGATTGGATCATTTTGCAGTTTTGAAGAAAAATATTATCCTATAGCCTGTCTGAAATATAAGGTACAAAACTTTTTAAATGCTACATTCCCTCATATTGAACATCTGGATGTTTAACAATAACCAACATGACTGAAAGTTAAAATTTATAAGCTTCATTCACCTGTTTAGTCAGCTAATATTTTTCATCTTTTCATATGTTAACTGACTATATATATATATATATATATATATATATAGAGAGAGAGAGAGAGAGAGAGAGAGACTTTAGAGTATCCAGTCAACCAGAATGTTTTTGGTAGGTGGGTGCACTGACGTTTCTGGAATATCCATGATCAGTAATAAATCCCAGACCTGTGAGACACAAATCTTAACCACTGAGCTAATGTGCTTCCCCATCAAGGCTTGACTTCACTATTTTATCCATTCAAATTCCATTAAAAGTGTTGCTCTGACTGCACACCTTTACAGTGACATTTTTGAAGAATTCTATTCATATCACCCAGGATAATAAAATGTGCTGTTAAACTGCATCTAAGGCAGATGGCAACATCTCCTGCCCTAAATTTTAATGTGACAGTTGCATTATTTTAGCAGCAATGTTGGTTAACCACTACCTAGTGATTTGTGTGTCTTTGCTGCCTATCTTTAGAGATTTCATTAAAAATGATTTTTACCTCATATTTTTGATCTGTACCTTGCAAAATGTTTGGTTTTCCGGCAAATCATGGAGGACTGCAGTCATTAAATAATGATATTTGAATTTCAGACTTCATATATTTAAAAAAAATGAATGCTAATGCAAAAGTTGTTCCTCTAGAAACTTTCTGAGTTTATAAGAGCAATACTTAAAATTGTTCCTATGTTGGCCATTTGTTTTCCATTAGTTTTGGCTTTGTTCAGAATTCTTAAGTAAAGAAGTTGAAGGGTTTCTGTTCATCACCTGTAACACATCATGAGGAACATTGATCAATTTTAGTCTTAAAGAGTCCATGTTCCATGCTGTTCCACTTTGAAAAGGTATGTCACATAAACACAGTCATTACTAAGAAATGTTTTACCTAATATCCATGATAGGTAATACTGAATCATAGTAATTCATTAAAATAGCTTTCTGTAAGTATAAAGCAACACATTTAACCATGTTGTGAACTTCTTAGTTGAAGTTTTTAGTAAGCTGTTAGAAAGTGTTCCACATTATGAGAGGCAGTGCACCACATTTTGGAGTTAGAATGCTGACAAATATGCTTTCCACCTTTATTCTCCTTCAAAAGCAGTGCAGGAAGCACTTCTGAGAGGTAAGTGCCAACATATCTTGTTTTCATAGGTGTCAGTATCTCTGGAGGACCTGAAGGACAGCAAATGATGGACAATTTCAGCCCTGCTGAAAATTAAGTCCTGCTGCAGGCATTCAGGCTTGATGGATACTACCTGTTCGAGAAAGGGAGTACTGACCAGCCTCAGCAAGACCAGGTATGACAGGCAATGGTCTGTGACATAGTGCTAGTGAGAGTACAAAACTGACCAATGCAACAATGTCATAGGCATGTGCTCAGCATGATAAGTCATGCCAAGGAAAAGGCACATTCCATAGCAACTAGAAGTCAGCCATAGCGAGATACCAGGCTAACAGAGTTGGAGATGTTTATGGTGTCCCTTCATGCGGTGCCTGATTCTGTCACATGTCACATTTGGCCCCCTGAAATGCAGGCAACGCTTGCGATCAATCAGCAGATATGTTGGGGTGTCATCCAAGCATAGTATGTTGCTAGTTAGTCCTTCATGTAGCTGACTGCTGGGTATTGTGGCATTCGTGACAATGTCACCCAGTACTATCAGCTGCTGCTCGAAAAGACAGAGTACAAGGACACTGTCATAACTGGTCTTATGAGGGCTACGGGGACACGTACTACTTCCGTTTCTCTCCATATGGTGGTCTGCAAACGACAACATCACTGCTAAAATTGGAAGCATTGTGTGGTTGAGGTATAGTATGCACCTGGGTAGGTCATGTGGGTGGGCCGTTGCAAGCATATGGTCATCACCTGACACCCAGACTTCATCATTATGACACCTGCAAGTAGTCTCTGTTTAGGTCATGTTCCTGCAGTAGCATGCCATCCATGTCATTGTATGTCCTGAGTCCTCCTACAGCAAGCCAGCAGAATGGCACCACATTATGATCTTGTAGCAGCACCTCATTTCTCTCACATGACAATGTCATCCCTCTACAAAATACCCCATAGAACCATGAGACTCCTATCTCCACCTCCAGTGACATGCTTCTCCCAAGCAATTTGTGTGGGCAGCCACATCATTGTATCCACTGGCATCTGTGCACATGATGGTGATGATGAGTGTGACTTACCAGCCTGTGTAGTGTATGTGTGTCTTCACCGTAAACTGCCTGCCATAGGCTTCCATTGATACTGTATGCATCATGTTCATTCTGTGTGGCACTACACTGTCAGAGTATTTTTCTCAGGGCCAATAGTCCTAACAGACATTGATGTTTCACCTGCTCTGCCACATACTGTTACTATTGCTGTTTCTGGGAATGTTGTGTAGCTGCTGCTTGCTCTTGTTTTGGCTTACTGTTGCCAGATGGTTTATGTTGTGGCTGCAGTACTTCAGCCACTGGTGTGTATACATGATGCTAATGTTCTCATACCAAAGGTTTGGCCCACTTGTTTCCTTGTGGTCACACTGTGTAGTATGGCACATGCTACAAACATCCTGCCGGCTGTGACCAGGTCATACTGCAGTATCCCCAGATGTACTAAGGCAGCAGAAGCAGGATTTAAGCTGGCCAAGCACATGCTAGATGAGGTTTATTTTAAATTGCTGTATTGTATTGTACACTAGAGTTTGGCAACTTTGTTTGTATGGGCATCATTAGCAATGGCTTCTGCAGGTATCCAGCATCGTCTGCAACAGAACAGGGACATATGTTGTGGTGTTAGTACACATATGCTGTGTAACTGTATGCATTTCCGATAGGAACAGTGCCAGCACTTACCAACTAGATGGCTCCGTGAAATCGCACCTTGTAGGGTGCGGCAATAGAACTGACATGCATGCCATTTATATGAATCATAGGATTTGCCTGGATGCAGTACAAGCTCATTGGTTATAATCCCATATGCAGTACACAGTAACTTTTACTTCGCAAAGTGGTAGTGTTCCATGTTCACATCCTTCCATGACTGTGGACGAGGTAAAGCCTTTGTTGCTACACATGTGCAGGCTATGTCCTCCAGCACCTCAGAAAGGTAGGTCATAAAACCACAAATAGTGGTGGCTGTCATCTCTGGTGTATTGAGCATCTACATGTAGAAACATGACACTGAGAAATTTGTTAAGTATTTTGTAGGCAGAGTCTTATGATATACCTACTGTGACCCCAGTTGGACCATGAAAGGTTCAGCGAATGCTATATATACTTTGGTGTCTGCAGTTATAGGAAGTCCATGAATTCCTTTAGATTCTGTATGTGGGCAATACACATCAACCAGGTTGCATATCATGGTCTGCGTGGAAATAGTCAATAATCACCTGGATGTGAAATACCATTTTATCCTCTGCTGCTACCATTTTCATTGCTGCCTGCTGCTTCATTGTACTAATGGACAAGAACCAGAAGGACTAATGAACAACAGAAAATCTGCAATCCCAAACACTTTTGTTGTATGCAACTCAGACATTTTCATGTGCTCATTGCTTTTATGGTGTCACACAGACTTACATCCACATTCTTTGTACTATGACTATAAATTGTGACTATACCCACATACATTTGCATATGATTATGGCTTTATTACACTATGCACCTTCTTTTGCAGGTCATTGTGGGGTCATTTGCATGCAATCTTCAATGCATGCTTTTGCTTACTGTATACTAATGCAGTGTGGGACTAAAAATCGGTACAGGCCTGTGCCTCACCATTTGCCATGCAACAACATGTGGCAAATACTTTTGACTGATTAGCTGTATTAGTAAATTATTCTAAATTTTACTGTTTGTTTTTTTATGTTTTTAGCGCTGATGCTGATGTAATATTAGATATACCAAATTTTGAACCTACTATGCTCAACCCCACTGTTATTGTATAAGGCTACAGTACCGGATGGGTTTTTTTTTTGGTAACTGCACTTTCTTATCAACAGTAGGAGCTGAAACTTCAGAAGCTGTCCATTGTATGTGGCTAGAATGCAATGTCATTAACTCTTCCTATTTGTGCTTAAACTACTATTCATCCTTGGAACTGGTATACCCAAAATAACTAACTGGTGTTCAATTCACATGTCCAGTTTAAGTTCAAAGTACTCCAGCATAAGCTATTTTATATCAACCCAGCTTACTGTCACTTACATTCTAACTACCCACATTATAGCTACTCTTGCTACTTTTCAGCTTATTGATTGTTTTTGGCACAACAAGTTCTCCTCACTCCAACCCACTCCGTTTGCCCTCGCTTGGCTCGGGCTCACTCCACTCTCTCTACCCTATCCCCATTCCCACCCACCCCCACATTCATTGCATTTATACCTAGCCAAACCACACTCCATACATCACTCAACCAATCCACACCCACCTTCCCAATCTTTTCAAAAACCCCGCCTACTCACTCCACCCCTCAATTTCTCCCCACTACAATCCTCCACCCCCCACCTCCACACCATGTACTTCTGCTACAGCTTAATTAGCAATAGTCTCCTACTCCTCTTCCTTTACCTCCCCCTCATCTCCACCTCCCTTCACTCATGCCAACTCAGACACTACCGCTCACCAACACTACCACTATCAACTCTACAGTTAACATCCCACTCTTACAGTTACATTAACCCACAACTTTACAATCACACAACCACTCTCCTAGCTACTTTCAAACACTTACACACTAAACATGCTATTTCATCAGCTGCCAAATTCCATAAAATACCCAAAAAACTGTGACTGCTTCTATTACACTTTATTACACAAATTAAGCTCCAAGCCAATATCCATCCCAACCCAGGTCCCATTAATAACAACTCTCAGTACCTACAATCTTCTCCATGTCCCACTTCAACTAACTCTACTCAGTCATTGTTACACTCACATCCCTACACCCCTCCACCAATGTCTAACTCTGACCTACTCCTAACAAATTTCAATCTCTGCAGCATCATAAGATAAACCAGTGAATTCCATGCTGTACTAGCCGCCTACTCACCAGATATAGCTGTTATAACATAATCCTGGTTAAAGCCCCACATCAATGACAGTGAAATTGTCCCACCTAGCTATAACATCATTAGACATGACAAATTAAACAAAATAGGTAATGGTGGTGGTGTTGCAGTTATGTTTAAAGATAACCTAAAAATCTTAAATCTTAATTGTACCCCTCCCGATCTACCCAACTCTGAAATACTAACCACTCACCTGGAGATCAACCCTAACAAAACAATAATTATCATAGCCAGCTATCTCCCTCCTGGCAATAACCTTCCCATCATAGAAAATTTACTTTCAAGGGCATCTAACAAAGAAACCATTGTGCTTGGTGACTTTAACTTGGACTGGCACACCTGCTCATCCAACAACCCCACAACTTTCTAAATCTCTTTAACTTCACTCAAACCATAACCTCTCCAACTCATACAGACAAACACTCCAAGAAACAGTCAGCATTAGACTGGATTTTAACTAACAACCCTAACCTAAATTACTTAGCCGGTTGCCTACCAGACTCCCTCAGCGACGACTCTCCAACTTTCCTATACAGGAAACGTGTGCTTATCCAAGGCAACATCTCTTATAAATACATCTTTAGCAAGAACAAGTTTTCCCCCACTACTTTTAACCAGCTACTCCATCAATGTGACTGGACGCCACTTAAACACCTGCAGTTAGACTTAGCAGTTCAGTACTTCAATGACACCTCCCTTAAAACACTAAATAACCTTGCTCCCTCTAGGAAAGTGCATATAAAAGCTAAACCCCTTCCTTGGCTAACCTATGACACCAAACTATTACTGAAGTGCAGAGACAGAGCCTGGTCAGCTTTCCATACGTCCAAAGACAAAGTTGACCTCTTAACTTAACAGCAACTAAGAAACTTACCAAAGAAACAAATCAACAAAGACAAACAAGCATGCTTCTAATCCTGTCAACAGAAACACCACAACAAATCTCAAAAATTCTGGCAATCCATCAACTATTTTCTCAGCCCCAGTCGCATCTAAACCCCACCCCCAGTCACTTTAAACAACTCAGACCCTTTCACAACACAATTCAACTCCCACTTCATAAACACCATCACCTCCCTGCTGGACAACCAACCAACCCAGTCACTCACAGTTACCACTCCATCCCCTGAAAATACCAACCCCTTCACTTTTAAACCCATGCAAATTAATTACATAAAAACTCTCCTAAACAAACTTAAACCCCGCTGTACTGCTGCAGATAAACTTCCAAATGAATTCCTAAAAATTGCTGCTCCTTCGATTGCCTACCCCATATCTATATTAATTAATCACTCTATATCAGAAAAATATGTCCCACTTCTATGGAAAATATCTCACATCATACCTCTCCACAAAGGCGGACCCTCCAAAGAACTAACAAACTTTAGATCCATCGCCATCCTTTCCCCCTTGCAAAAATCTTAGAAAAATGCATCCACAACCAACTCATTAACTATTTCCTTAGTAATAATCTACTTTCCAGTTCTCAATGCAGCTTTAGACCTAAACATAGTGCAAGCACTGCCCTACTAACTTTCACTAACATCGTTCATCATCTCATGAATGAAGGCCACCTTGTATCATCCATCTTTCTTGATATGTACAAAGCCTTTGACACCGTATCCCACCAGCTACTACTCAATGAACTGTCTTCCTATTGCCTCAGTTCATCATTCCTAACTTGGTTCCACAGCTATCTCTCCAACCATCAACAAGCCGCAAAATAGGAAAACTCTCTTTCCCTCCTACTCCCCATCTCTGTGGGGGTTCTATACTTGGCCCTCTTCTCTTTATCATATTCCCCAATAACCTCAGTTCTGCTACCCAGCTAGCCTCCATAGTACAATACGCAGATGATGCTCCTCTTATCTGCTCAGCCTCCTCTACTCAGGAACTTAAAAAAAATCCAAACATCTTTTCAGGACATTGAAAATTACCTCTCTGATCACCAACTCATACTAAACCCCAACAAAACTAAGATTATAGTTTTCAAAAAAAAAAAAACACCCATACCTTCCTACCCCCCCCCCCTCACTATCATCTCCTCAAACAGAACAGAGATATTACCCACTAATCAGACTAAACTCTTAGGTGTTACTATTGATGATAGCCTAATATTTGATAAACATATTCCACTGACAATCAAAAAAGTCCACATCAAACTAGGCACCCTATACAGGGCAAACCATATCTAACTCCAAATGCCAGACTAGCTACTGCACGGTCACACCTGCTATTCACCCTCCTGTACGGTTCTCTCATTTTCACAAACCTGCGAAAGACAGACCTAAACAACCTAGAATCATGTTATAATAAAATTGCCAAATATGCCACTAACCATCCACACAGATCTCACCATTGCTCAGCTCTCTCACAGCTAAACTGGCTCAAGCAGACCAAGCTTTTATCTCTCAATCAACTTACCTTAGCCCACAAAATAGTACATCAACCTAGCAACTGTCCTGATATTTCAAACAGTTTACCTTTGAATGTTCAACGGCAATATCTTTGAAACTATTGGCGCGAATTGCAAACTGCAAAATTCCAAAACAGCGAAAACCGAAGTGCTGAATTCCAAAATCATACCCCCTTTTTGACCCATGGTAGCACTTGTTTTGGCGGTGGAGTCATCAGAAATGTCAAAAGTTGATATTTATTCAACATTTCAGGAAGTCGGCGCTTCGGTTTTCATGTAAACGGTTCGCGGATGTGCACGTTCAACAAATGTGCTTTCACACATTCAAAGGTAAACCATTTCAAACTTAATCCAGCCTAGTACTAATCTCAGACCCCTCAGAGCTTCTAATAAATTGATGCTAAAGGTTTCCCACACCCACAACTTTCATGGTGACTCCCTCTATTCGCACAGAATATCCAAACTCTGGAGTACTCTTCCTGAGTCCTTAGCAAAGAATCCTAACCACTATGAGTTCAAATTACACCTGAAGGATCACCTTGCTAGTCACTGGCTGTGTTCTCACCATACTCCAGGATAATTCTTTCCCACTTCCATTACTCTTACCCTCTGTTGTTCCACCTAAACTTTCAATTTGTTCCTGTTTCCTAATAGCTACACCTGTTCCCCTCTACATCTCCAACTGCAGTTTCTCATTGCTACTTATTGATGGCACTCTTGCCACACATCAGGCAAATTTCTTACCCACCTCCATTACTATTCCCACCTTCTCCACCTTCATTACTATGCCCACCTTCTTGTCTACTTCAACATACTATATTTCCTGATGTTTCGAGCTACCCCTGTCCCCTCTTCATGTCCAGCTAAAGTTCTCAATTTACTTAGTTTTGCTTACACTTCAACTCCTAAACACTCAATTCTTGCTAATCTACATACATCTTCCACTATTCATACATCTTTTCATATGTACTTTGCTCCTAATTGTAATTGTTTGAACAGTCTGTCTCAAATCTGATTTTTATATTTTCTTTGTATATATTTTTATTGTCTGTTATTTTAATTTATCAGTATAGAAATTACTAAGTTTTTTTGTTTGTATTGTACTATTTCTGGAGCTTTTCTCCCAGGGCTCCACTGAAAATGGGCTCCTGACCCAGTAGGACACTACCTGGTCAATAAATGTAATACATAAATAAAGAAAATAAATAATACACCAAAAATATCAGTTCATTAAATATAATCCAAATTATGTATACCTTAATTTTGTTGGGTCTGGATTTGTTGATACACAACGTAGTTATTCATCATTTATTTGAGGCACTTCTCCCAAAGTAGCAACTAAGTTTGGATTTCCCCAATGTCCAGGGACACCAGGCTCAGTACTTATTCCATGAAACTTAATCGTTTTATGTAAGGTGTTAAAGGTTTGGAAACATTCTGATATCATATGAATTTTATCATTTAAAAAATTTAAAACTTAAATTATGCATATGGTTGCTTTTGTCCATTCATATAAGTATAGATGTTATAGATGTGTGGGCCCATGCAAAAGGGTGTAGAGGTTTGGGTTATGAATTTTGTTAATAAGCAGTAGTTGGAATAGGAAGGTTAATGTCTTTTACTTTCTTTAGTCTTATAGGAAGATATATGGGTGGCCACGGTGGTGCAGCGGTTAGCATTGCCACATCACAGCAAGATGTTCTCCGGTTCGATCTTCGGCTGGGTTACTTTCTGTGCGGAGTCTGCATGTCTTCCCTGTGGTCGTGTGGGTTTCCTCAGGGTGCTCTGCTTTCCTCCCACATCCCAAATACATGCTGTAGGTGGATTGTACACTCTAAACTCATCCTAGGTGTGAGTGCATGCATGTGTGTGCCTTCTGTGGAAGGTTGGGCACCTGGCTGGCAACTCAACACCGTGAAACTCCACTGCCAATCATGAGCGGACAGGTGATCCACTGTGGCGACCCCTAACCGGGAAAAAGCCAAAAGAAGAAGAAGAAGTCTTATAGGAAGATACATATAGTTTGATCTGTGAACACAATATTACTAGCACTCTTATCAAATGTTTGACACCAAAAAGGCATTGCCAGCTGTCAATACAGAATACAATCCAGCCCATTTAAGAAGCACTGCTGGTCAGGATGGTCACTGTGTTTACTTGTCCAGTCTTTGATGTTAATTTTTTCATTTGATTCACAGGACAGTTCATTTAGATTTAGAAAGGATAAAAGGATAAAATTAGTCAGTTTTAGACTCTGAGATTTAAAACTCCAATGGCTTTTGGCTGGCTAGTAGAACAAAAAGATTAATGTTGATACATAGTGATCCACATACTATTCAGTCCCAAGCAGTCTCAGAACAGAAGTTCTTAGCATGGCATTGTTATCTAAAGCAGGCAATTCCGAATCAAGTTACCCTGTAAAGAAGTTGGCTGAAAACTACTATAATTTAAATTTATCTTTTGTGGGACAGAGTCATTTTTTAAGCTGACAGTTATTCCTTATAGGCGATTTTTCTTGTTATTAAAAGTTTTTGTTCCTCTAACTTATAGCTGGAATTCAGATATTAGGAAACAATGATGAAGATTCATCTTGAAGGTCCCCCATATCCTCTGGCAAGAGTTTATGGACCCATTTAATAAGGAAGGGCTAATATAGCCAACCCTTAATTACCAATATTAGCTCAGATCTGGAGTAATTATTTTGAATGGAATAGAGATCCAAATTTATACTGGAATAGTTATTTACATATATATAGCAAACACAGCTTTCTGCCTTACATGATTTTTTTCCAGTTTCAGAACAAAAGAGTTGCTTGATTGGTTCATATGAAAAGTATTTCAAATATGAATATGCACAGCGTTCCTTTCATTCCCTTTCCATTGCACAAAGTTCCTCTTTTAGTTTGGTTTCCTCCTATTATCGGTTAATACTCAAGAAAATGGGAACCACTCACATATTTTTCTGATTCATCCCTTTTTTCTTTTGAATCTTATTAACTTGTGCTCTCTATTTTCACATTCATAGTTTACCACAATTATTGCTAAGAACAGAACTGTAGTTCAATCAGAATTATTAGTAAAAATGCCTGATGGAAGAATGTGGTTAATTAATAGCAAGATTTTTATCTTATATTACAGGTTATCTAAGATTTCCTTGCTATTAGACTTTTTGTACAATGATGATTGTGACACCCGCAGACAGTGAGGGGCGTCCATATAGGGAAAGGATAATAAATACACACACAGTAAAGTACAATTTCCCTTAAAGGCACACAGAGATCACAGTCAGTCTGGGGCTGGTTTCTCCATTTCTCTCCAGGTCCCCAATAAGACTCCCCATTGGCACAGCTATAGGGTCCAGATCTCAGCCAGCTGGGCAAGCTAAAACCTCCAGTACCCTTTCTGTCCAACCAGTGCTTCATTTCCCTGCCCAAGTAGCTGACACACACAGACTTTGAGATAAGAGTTTATACAACCACACAGACACTCCTGGGGAAGGCTGGGACAGGTTCTCCAGTTGTGTCCCTTTTACCCAGACTATAAGGCAGAAATCACTGCCACCACCCAGCTAATATTTATCAGCTACTCAAATGCCCTTATGAAGGGTGTCCAATTATTACTGTACAATATTATTATCCAAATGGTAAGTGTGGCTGAACAGTCAAGGCTTATTAGAGTGACTTGCCACAGTATCACTATATAAATGCAATGTACTCTAGTGCTTAAATTATCTCTACATGAAAACAGCCACAGTTGAAAGGTTTAAAAATATTTAATAATAAATAATAAAAACACCAGACAATACTTCTTACTACACAGTGATAGTCAGGAGTTCAGAGATCACAGAGAAATGCTTAAAATAATACCGTAGAAAATTTCTGACATCACAGAAAAACAAACTAGTCTAATCTTCCTATTTCACAGTTCTAAATGATGTTCTCAAGATAAAAATGCTCTGAGCTCTCTGATTCTCTCTCTTTAAATTGATAACAGAGGGCTGCTTCACATGGCATCATTCTTCACACTTCTCTGGTGTTCCCAGGATAACAGAAACTACATTTACATTCTTTACACCTGGTCAGAAACCAGAGCAATAAAGGACATTTATACATGCAAATTCTAGCCATTAACTCTGGTCTTAAAACAACAGGGAGCAAGAGGTTCTCCCATTTGATTCTCAGCTGTAGCGCCTTCTTTGTGGAGTCTGCATGTCCTCCCCGAGGTCAAGTGACGTTAAAGACATGCAGGAATGTTGGGCGTCGGGCTGACAAATCTGCACTGTAAAAATCCATTGCCAATCATGAGCGGACCGGAGTTCTGCTGTGGTGAAAATCCGAAAGTCGAGAAATCAAGAAGAGATATCTGTTAGTAGTGTATTAAAGATGAAAGCTTTGTAGGCTATGTAAAATTCTCCTATATAATCTGGGATGGATTTAATTTATGAAGGATAGTTTTTAAATGTATTGTGATTTTCTAAGTGTATCATTTTACAAACGGCTTGGATTTTAATACTGGTGTTTTTTCCTGAACTGTTTCACAATTTTTTTATTTTTTATTTTAACCTTTGGCTGTACTTTTCATTGAAGTAATTGTTTTGTTTAATTTTACATAACTGGATTAAGTTTTAATAATCAAGTTAATTGATTGTGTTTAAGTGTCATGTGACAGTTTACATGCATAAAAGCTCCTTACTAAGGGAGGGGTGTGTGTTATTATGAAGAAGTCCTTAATATTGTGGACAAAAGCACTTAATTTAGTCAATAAAGTTGAAAAGATGCAGACAAGGAAAACGTAATTATAGTGACACTTTTGCTATTGACCACTGCATTGCCTGGACGTATACCCATTGCTTTCTGTACAGTCATGTCCTCAATCCACTGCAGGCATACACAGCATTTATGCCTGTGTTGCATACCAATAATATCTAGTCTCTTTGCCCTCTGTTAAATATTCATCATGATATAACAAGTAATTCATTTTAAAACATCCATCAGTTTGTCTTTTAGAAGAGATGCCTGTTGAATATTCAGAGACGAGATCTACAAAATGTTTAAATAGGGGAATATGTACTAATTCTGAGATTGTGGAATCTTAGAGTATTCTCCCTATTCACTGGAATAGGGATGACTTAGTGGTGCAGCATTAAGCAATGTCGCCTCACAGCAAGAGGTTCTCTGGTTTGATTCCTTGCTGGGATGCCTTCTCTGTCGAGTCTGCATGCCCTCCCTGTGTTTGTATAGGTTTTATTCAGGTGCTCTGGTTTCCTCCCGCATTACAAAACATGTCTGGAGCATTTCTCTCTGGGCCTCTGCTGAAAATTGATTTGTTCCAAGTTAGACTTCCCAGTAAACAAATGTTAAATGAATAAATATTCCAAGGTACATTGACCTCTGAGTTAGTATCGTTAAGTAGCAGAGGTGTGGTGGAGCTTTGGAATTCTCTGTTATTCTGGCTAAATTACATTAAATTCTTTGAAGTTTCAGGACTATATTATTCGGTCTCATGTTTCTGAAAAGGAGCCCTTCAAATGGCCATAGGTGGAAACACAAAAAATGCTCCCGCTTATGTCATACATGTATCAACAGGATTCATTCATTGACATCATCTCTTGCATTGTAGTGATGTTCACCCTTACTGTCAACCTGCATCAAACATAAATGGTTCATCAGGCTGCAGGAGACTATGGCAGAGTGCAAATGGTTAGACTCAATGGTATGCTTTGTCTCCCCTTCTCATTTTGCATTCTCCATCTAGCAAGACTCCCTCCCGCCTTGTTTTAGTCAAACTCAGTGCTGTGAAAAATAATAGCACAATGCATTCCTCAAAAGATATTGTGGATAATACTTTCTCCTGTCTAACCTCCGGCTTTAAAGATGAACTGCTAGTCCTGAGAGATTTAATTTAATATTGGATGGATATCTTCAGTGGATGAGTAAATTCATCCTAAAATTCATGGGATGCGGTCACATTGTCAAAGGCATTTACATGGAATGCTGATTAGTCAAATATAAATTATCAAAGCACTTTCAGTGTACCTTGAGGTTGCACTTTTTCCCAGTGTTGCGAGCCTCAGAGTTGGTATATATAAGCGTGCGTAGGGGTTAGGTCTGCAGAAAAGCTTTTTGTGAAAATTGCTGAAATTGGTTTTCCGCAATTTATTTTCAAGCAAAGGGCAGTCAGTGTATATGTGTTCAGTCTATTAATATGAATGCAAATTCATCTGTACGGTCGTGTCTCAACTTATGAAGCCTTCAACCAAGATAGATAAAATCTCTAATCGTCTAGCTCAGTTTACGAAGTCCCTTAACAGAGAAAGTGCTGTTGACTGAGTACTTAATTCTTCTTCCTGTATTATTAGGAAGACTAGAGCTCTGGTCAATGCAATCTCAAAAAAATATGCTATTATGCCATTTCTAGGAACAAAAAAATGTTAAGTCCCCTGGTTTCATACCTGTTCTCAAACTAAATTGGAACTGTATGTTCTTGCACTTATTTCAGCTGTGCAGTACTTAAGTACACTGCTTGTTTCACTACTTAACAGCATGCTACTTGCTAAATTCAAGTCACTAACCTGAATAACTCAAGAATTTAGAGACCTAAAGGTTTTGCATAGAAGGCTCTCAGAGTAATGTCATCATAACAGGACATATCTGGTTTAAGTTCAAGGAACTTCACAACAGAATCAAATCTATTATCATTAACAGTAAACTAGATCTCATGTTATAGAGAGCCTGCTGCAGAAACTGATAGGACTTCTGCCACCAGTGGAAGGACTGCTCTGCACATAAAACTTTCACAGGCTACTGACTCCTCCCCATCCCATAATCAGGGCTGGCATTAAGATTTTGGGTGCCACCAACAAATGTTAATTTGGGGGCCCCTGGGCACTTCCTGTCTAAGTATCCCCCTGCTACTACCACCTCTCCAAAGCAATTTGTAGTTCATGCTGCAACGTTTTCAAAGTAATATGGTATGCACAGACTGGCCTATAGCTACAGTGCTCTTACATTACAACAGGCCTGTATACCACACTTTGTCGGCCCATTTCACAAATGGACATTTACAGTTACTGGCATTTAGTTGAAACTAATGATACATTACAACAATTCTATGTAGACGACTGAGTTTAGGTGAAATGGTGCCCTAGGCACTGACTGCTGTTTCACCCCCCATAAACACACATATCTTGCATTTCTCCCCCTTATCTTGAGCTCCCCACACCATGCACATTTATTTTCACATTTTGCCCAAATCTTTAGCTTTTTCAAGAAGTCATGACTTTCTATATGATCTGAAGTACATTTTTAAAGTTTTTTTTCCTTTTTACATAACCTTTTCATCCAATGATGGCTTGAACATAAATTATGATTAAGGACATAAATTTAGTATTGCTGTTCCACATTAGTTTTCTTTGCATCCCTTCAACATACCTTTCTTGACCAAAATAGTACAGTAATAGCCACTTAGAAAATAACTCAGTTAAGCTGGAGACTGTAGAAGCCATAGGTCATAGATGCTCTGAGATGCTGTTTAGAGCATTTCCCTTCTTTGTAATCCAATGGTAGCCTGAAAAAAATCATGAGTAAAAAATAATTTCAGGCTTATTTTTTTCCTTTCAAGGAAGACAAATATTATGCCCAAAGCTTAATGTTCAAAGCTGACAAAAATAGTAACTCACAATAAACTAATAAGACAGTAGTTGTGAAATTACACAAATACTCTTATTGAACTCAAATTGTATATAACGAAGTTGAACTTTGCCATACAATTTTTGATTAACAGTTGATACTGGAGGGGCACTAAAGAACTAAAAAAGAAGAACTTGGCGATGCCCATCATGAATCCCATGGTGCAAGTGTTTTCCAACATTTGTAAAAGAGAGATTTACCAACAATATGCCCAGGGTAATATGAGGGCAGCAGTTTACAACCTGAGTAAGAAAGAATATCATTTACTGCAAGAACTAAGGAAGAACAGTTCTATCTGAGTCAGGAAACCTGATAAGGGTTGAGAAACTGTCTTTTTTGATAATGTGAGTTATATCGATGAAATGATAATTGTACATTATAAAAGTGGCTTGTACACTACAGCACCAATAAATGAGGTTCATGTAGCATACAGTAAAATTGACCAATATTTGGAAGACGGTTTATTACAACATAATTTAGATATTGACACATATTTTATAAAAAAACCCCTACCCCTTCAATACCAACAGCCTTGGGGATGCCAAAGTTTCACAAGAACCTCATTAGACCTCCGTTTAGACCGATAGTATCAGCTGCAGGATCCAAAACCTATCCCTTTGCAGTTATGGTAGACATGAGGTTGAAGCCTATTCAGAAAATGAAAACATACATGCTCATAGATTCCTGGGACTTTTTAGGTAGACTTAAACCCAATTTATGGGACAATGATGTTGTCTTTTTAACAACAGATGTTATTCATTTATTTTCTTGCATCCCCCAGGATCTTGGATTAAAATTATTTCACAATGCTTTAATACACTTTAAATTTTTATACCTATGGATATCAGATTATTAGTGGAATTCATGGAAGTAATATTACAAAAATATTATATCTGGTTTGAAGGGGAAATATTCAAACAGGGTAAATGTGTGCCAGTGGGGGACAGCTTGCATCACCATTTTTGCCAACTTAGTAATGTTATCAAGAGAAAACTCAATTTTTGTTTACCTAATTTTTCAACTTATAAAATTATATCTAAGATTATGGATGACATTTTCATTTTATGGACAGGAAACATACTTTTAATTCCACAATTTATTGAATTTATGAACCAAAATATCTCATTTTTGAAATTCACTTAGCATTTTAATCACAAACAGATAAATTATCTTGATACAACTATTACCAAATGTTCCTCTGGGTTTTCATAGGTTCATAGGTGTGTACTAGGCTAATAGCCCTGGAGCCTTTATAAGTCTAGCCCATAGGATTACCCTGGCATTGAGCCATCCAACCTTAGTTCCTAGTGCCTCTGTCGAGTAGAGCCATTGGAGTGAATTTTCTATTTCCCATCCACTCATCAAGATTCCTCTTGAAGAGGGCCAGTGAGGTGCTCTGCTTGACATGTATGGGAAGTATATTCCATAGCATGTTCAGTCTCTGGGTTATAAACCTGTCCCTCCAGCATGTTCTGTTGATTGTGGTAAGGAGGTTGAGGTCTCTGGGATTTCTTTAGATGTAGGATTTCTAACAGAGCTGGATTAGACATGGCTCTGTAAGTCAAGCAAAGATCACCTCTAAGTAGGCAATATGAGACAGAGAATCATTGGAGTTTTTAGATGTTTGTCCATATAGGACAAATATTTAAGGCCTAGGATCCTCTTTGTGAGGTACTTTTGTGGCCTCTCCAGTTGTTGCAGGTGTTTAGTGAGGTACATGCCAAATGGGGCATTGTACTCAATGACTGGTCTAATGAGGGAAGAGTAGAGGGAGACAATGACCTCTTTCTTCCTGGATGCAAAACCCTTAGTAATGATTTGTGCCACATAGAAGGACTTTCTGACCACAGTGGCAATGCGGTGGTCAAAAGAGAGGTTGCTGTCAACCTGTGTTCTGAGATCTCTTATAACGCCTTCTGTGTTTAGTGGACTTCCATCAATGTGGTAATTCATGGGAACCAGGTTTTTCCCAAAGGGGATGACAACACATTTTTTGGCATTGAGCTTAAGGCCATGGTTCTGACACCAGTCATTCATTTCAGTGAGGCCTTTCTGTAGCATGTCAGCATTACTTGGGGAGTTAAAAATAGCTAAAAATACAACCACAATCACCAAAAGCTTCACCTCTCGAAAAACATCAGAAACACATCACCATGGAAAGAGCAATGCAAGGAAATGCTGTAAACCTTTATTTCATGTTCTGGTAC
>NC_056745.1:741783579-741841079 GCF_019279795.1 Protopterus annectens | reverse complement strand
TAGTATCTCTTGAATTGCCACTATTTATAAAACTCCCTGAAAGAGAAAACCTTCCCCTGAAATTGAAAGCATCCGGTCTTTTTAAAATCCAAGGTACACACAACTCTAGGCTGCTGATGTTTAGTGCTTACCTTGCTCATGTTCATTCTCTAATTATCAGCTTTATCCTAGTGGGGTCATACCACACTCCTGTTTTGGTTAAAGAGCATAACTGGAAAATTAATAATTTTTTTTCTCCTCATTTTCCCCAATGAGCAGAAGCTTTTGTGAGGCTCCAGAAAGGTCAAGGATATTTAAAGGGGCCACTCTGTAGCCACAGGTATTGCAGGTACTTAAAGCTGGCTATAATATTAGTTTTAGTGATGAGAATGATCGCCAGCAAGATTCAACTAAGCCAGAGGCACTATGTCAGTAAAATATTATAATAAAATAATTAAAATATTTAATTATATTGTGAAGCATGCTATTTGACAAAACCTTGTTGATATAACCAGAGATACTTTTTTAATTTTAAAGGTGATATAAATAACAGATATTATCACCCATTTGATTTATTAAGTACACAATATTTCTGTACCAGCCTTTTTTTTTGTTTGATACACAATTTACAAAATATCAAAATAAATTAACTTACTGTGGTTGTCCCCAAGGACAGCAGGGTTCCCTGATGCCTAAAGCTGGCTATGCTACCATAATGCACTAGTCCCAACTGCATCTCCATTTCTTTCCTGCTACAAAAGTTCCTCTGGGACTGGAAATGTCCCCAAGCTACTACTAGCATTTTTTTTTTTCAAATTTGCACTGAGAAAAAAAATCATCTTTTACAAGAGATTTCCATTTATTATTCTGATTGGAGAAACTACTTTTCCATTAGACCTAAATTTTATTTGGGCCTAGGCCCTTTCTCTTTCAGTTAAAGTTTCTAGACAAGAAGTACAAACAAGTTTCAGCCAAGTATATTGGCTTTTACATGAATTCTTGATGGAAAGTTTGATAAATTTGGATTTGTACAGTTTTATGAAGATATATCATCCAGTTTTGGGTACCCTGTTTTGGATACCCAAGATTCATAAGAACCCCACCAACCCACCCTCTTGGTCGATAGTTTCATCCCCTACTTATATTACAGAAGAGATTTCTTTGTTTTTAGATATTATATTTAATCCACTTGTTCAAGGATGAATTCTTATATTACAGACTCCTGGGATTTTTTGGAAAAGTTTTGAAGGTTTAATGAAGAGTACTCTTTTCACAGTAATAAAATTTTGATTTTTACAATTGAACTGACAAATTGTGATGTAGAACGCCAGTGCCACGATGTTTTGAGAAGCCAAAACACCCTCTATAAAACCATTATTCACTGTAATAGAGACTGGAAGAATCTCCACTGACAAAGACCACAGTTGACCGTTCTAAATTGGTGAAAACCGATGATTTAATATGATATAAAATCCAACAAGTTAAGCGCTTTCACCCGCTACATATGGGCCTCATTCATCCATCATTGGTGGCAATTATACACTGATGCTTCCACACCGCCAGGGTTTAATGATTATATTACCATTACACCCTTGTTGAACATTATCTGGTAGTTTATAGTTATATGTTGTATAAAAATCAAATTATAACATAAATAATTGAGGCCACTAATTTACAACATATTGTATTAGATCGACTTTTTAATATGACAAAGCATTATTTTTAACATAGATTTTTAATATAAACTTGTATAAAGTGAATATGTTTATGTAGATAATTGATAGGATTTGATATGTATTGCACTTGGATCGTTTCAGTCCTTTTTAATGGATGTGTTACTTTAAATGGTAACATTTTTGGTGCCAAAATATTTATTTAAATGGTAACAGTTACTAAAAGCATTGTTCTGATGAAGCCCGTATGTAGCGGGTGAAAGTGCTTAACTTGTTGGATTTTATATCATATTAAATCATCGGTTTTCACCAATTTAGAATGGTCAACTGTGGTCTTTGTCAGTGGAGATCCTTCCAGTCTCTATTACAGTGAATAATGGTTTTATAGAGGGTGTTTTGGCGTCTCAAGACATCGTGGCAGTGGCATTCTACATCACAATTTGTCAGATCAGGAGTATTGTTTGAACACTATTTGTAGTATCTTATTGATTTTTACAATTGATATATGTTCACTTTTACATGTATACATCATGAAGTAGGAGTAGATTATGTTAGGAATTACTTGAACAAGATAGAACATTTTGCTACTGATGAAGTTTATTTATATTGTAGTCTTATTGTTATGTTGAATAATATTTTTTTTTCTGTTTGATAAGAACATCTATAAACAGATAAGACAGGTGGCAATGGGGTCGGCCACTGCACCTGCATTTGATAATATAATACTGGGGTGGTGGGAACACTATAATTTGACCTCTCTTATAAATATTTTTAATATTGTATTTTATAATAGATTTGTAGACGGTTTGATTTTTTATCATAGAGGGTGACAGTGAAAGTGTTAAAACTCTTCTAAATACTTTAAATGAGAACTTACTTGTACATGTTGGCTACATATTGTTGTGAGCCATCATTACCCTTCTTCTGTCATAATCTACTTTGTCCTTGCATCCATGTCACCTTGCTAATGTATCTTCCCCTTTGTATCATTAATGTTCCACCTCAGCATTGGTGCAATGTTTGGTACTGGGCAACAAATGCAGCAAAAGCTAAATGGAAGTAGACAGCTTCTGGCAATGTCTTAGGATTGAATTGCCTTCATTTGCATTACTCTGTCTCATTTTGTGCTGCTGTGCTATGCTATACTTAGTTTAGTTTACTTTTGAATGAAACGAAGAGTTGGCTGTAATGATTACAGTGGGTAACAGGGTAATGAAGATGAATACATGCATTCATGTCTGCTGAAATCTGCTGTCATATAGTAACTATTACAATTATGACTTCCTATTTGGTGTGCTCAGATAATACTCATAAAAATGTTTTTCTTGGCATGCTGTAAAAGTTCAGATACATGCAGATGATAATATATTTCCGGATGTGTTGCCTGACTCTTGTTGATGTATATGTTATCTACAGCTTTAATTAAGACGTAGTTGTCCTGTTGCTACATTCTTGCACCTGATACTTATGGTGAAGCCTGTCATGTACAGATGTTTGCTCAGAAATCAACACAGAGCAACAAAGAGTACTGCTAATTACCAGTGTAAGTAAAACACTTTGAGATACGGTTACACATGAGCACTTTGTCATCAGTGTCACAATTCAGTTTATTAGCACTGTGCTCAAAGACTACAATAAGAAATAAAACAGAAAATGAAAGAATTATAGTTTTTGTTGCAAAACATTTGTGTGCCTGTATTACATTTGTCAACAGGTGATCTTGATTTCAAAATGATGTTGACTCACTGAATTAATTTGTTTAAAGTATATGTCGACTGTACAGTGTTTATACTTGTACTGTGTTGCCTGCATGGTTAATCTATTTTCACAGCATCCATTGCTGCCATTCTGCACTGCACTTTCCTATGTATGACTTGCAAGTTTGTCTTGCTATTGCACATAGTGCAAGTATGAGACAATACAAGTGTGCAATCATCCTGACATGAAGTCACAGGAAAGTTTGATTTAAAATCCAGTGGTGTACAACAGTCAGTCTATATTTCACCCCATTATGTGGAACATGTTAATGTCCCTTACACATTGTACAGTAAGTACATCTTCATTTCAGCATAAAATATGGCATCACATGTGACAATCATAGTGAGGTTACATTGTATTCTGCACACATATGTACTTGCTGCACATCCTATGATAAGCAGTACCATCTCTTCCAAGCATTGCAATTTACAAATATTTCAATGTCCACTTTCACTTATGTATTGTCCATCTTCTCCTGTGGCACTTGCAACTAATACATTGTTGCCTAGATAGTGTAACTAGATAGGTAGGAGGTTCAGTGCCTAACATGTAAGATGTGTGTGCGTGTGTGTGTGTGTGTGTGTGTGTGTGTGTGTGTGTGTGTGTGTGTGTGTGTGTGTGTGTGTGTGTGTGAGACTGTGTGTAACACTTGGTGTTGTATCTACTTCTCCTGAGAATAATACATTTAAATGTTTTTGAAATTTCCTTATCCTAAGTTTTACAGAACCATCCTGTATGAGACACACTGATGAGGTCATCCTGATAAAAGTGCACTCTTTCTCCTTAAGAAGCAGAATTCTCCTATTGTGCCCCCTAGAGTGTGTAACTAGATAGGTAGGGGGGGTCAATGCTCAACATGGAAGACTTATGTGTGCATATGAGACTGTGTAACACTTGGTACTGTATCCACTTCTTCTGAGAAGAATACATTTAACTGTTCTTACAGCTCATTTATCCCAGTTTTTACAGAAGAATTCTGTATGAGATGCAGTGATGAGGTCATCTTGACAAAACTGCAGTATCTCCCCTTAAAAGTCAGACTTCTCCTGTGGCATGGGCAATTAGTACATTGCTCTTTACATTGTGTAGCCAAGATCAGTCTGTGATTCGATACCCAACATGAAAGAACTGTGTGTGTGTGTGTGTGTGTGTGTGTGTGTGTGTGTGTGTAACACTTGGTGCTGTATCCACTTCTCATGAGAAGAACATATTTAACTATTCAAACAACTCAGTTATCCCAATTTTTACAAAAATATCCTATATGAAACACATTGATGAGGTCTTCCTGACAAAAGTGCACTCTCTCTCCCTTCTCCTGTGCTCCTTCAACTAATACAGTGCTCTATATACTGTATAACCAGATAGGTAGGAGATTTGATACTCGCCATGCAAGACTTATATATATATGTGTGTGTGTGTGTGTGTGTGTGTGTGTGTGTGTGTGTGTGTGTGTGTGTGTGTGTGTGTGTGTATGTATAATGCTTATTGCTGTCTCCACTCCCCCTGAAGAGAACACATTTTAATGTGCACACAGCTCCCTTATACTAATTTTTACAGACACATCCTATATGAAACACACTTATGAGGGCACCCTGATAAAGTGCACTCTCTCCCATTAACAGTCAGACCTCTACTGTGGTGCTTGTGGCTAGTACATTGCTCTCTAGATTGTGTAGCAATAGAATTAGGAGGTACAATGCCCTTCCTGAAGACTTGTGTGTGTGTGTGTGTAATGCTTGTTGCTGTCAGCATGTACTATGAAGAGAATACATTTAAATGAGCACACAACTCCCTTATACCAATTTTTATGGAAACATCCTGCATAAAACATACTGATGAGGTCATCTTGACAAGAGTGCAATCTCTCCCCTTAAGACTCAGACCTCTCTTGTGGTGCTTGTGACTAGTACATTGCTCACTAGATTGTGTAACTAGATAGGTAGTAGTTTTAATGTACAACAAGGAGGACTTGTGAGAGAGTGATTACAGCTTGGTGAGCATGTGCTCAATCAGTCTCTCCTCTGGATAAATGTTTTAAAATGCTAGATGACTCCACTATCCCCTAAGCCCACCTTTCACATCCGCAACTTCTTTGCAACACAAGGCTGCATAGCTATGCATACTTTTTGTCCTATAATGATGAGGTCTTCCTGACAAAAGTGCACTCTCTCTCCCTTCTCCTGTGGCTCCTTCAACTAATACAGTGCTCTATATACTGTATAACCAGATAGGTAGGAGATTTGATACTCACCATGAAAGACTTATATATGTGTGTGTGTGTGAGTGTGTGCATGTATAATGCTTATTTCTGTCTCCACTCCCCCTGAAGAGAACACATTTTAATGTGCACACAGCTCCCTTATACTAATTTTTGCAGACACATCCTATATGAAACACACTTATAAGGGCACCCTGATAAAGTGCACTCTCTCCCATTAACAGTCAGACCTCTACTGTGGTGCTTGTGGCTAGTACATTGCTCTCTAGATTGTGTAGCTAGAGAATTAGGAGGTACAATGCCCTTCCTGAAGACTTGTGTGTGTGTATAATGCTTGTTGCTGTCAGCATGTACTATGAAGAGAACACATTTAAATGAGCACACAACTCCCTTATACCAATTTTTATGGAAACATCCTGCATAAAACATACTGATGAGGTCATCTTGACAAGAGTGCAATCTCTCCCCTTAAGACTCAGACCTCTCTTGTGGTGCTTGTGACTAGTACATTGCTCACTAGATTGTGTAACTAGATAGGTAGTAGTTTCAATGTACAACAAGGAGGACTTGTGAGAGAGTGATCACAGCTTGGTGAGCATGTGCTCAATCAGTCTCTCCTCTGGATAAATGTTTTAAAATGCTAGATGACTCCACTATCCCCTAAGCCCACCTTTCACATCCGCAACTTCTTTGCAACACAAGGCTGCATAGCTATGCATACTTTTTGTCCTATAATGATTAAAATTTTCTATATATTACTTAAAGAAAACATTACTTTTTCAGGCAATACTCTGTCCATAAATGTATGAAATAATGCTTCAAATAACAGTGTTATGGATTGAGAGAATATGAATTTAATGTTTTTTATAGGGACAGTGATGGAAACATTTAACTGGAGTAGAGGAGAATGTTTCCATTGTTTAAATGTCAGTGTTTTGTGTGGCATCAATAAGAACACATGATTATGTTATATTGCCTGCCTTCACCCTTGGCTCAACACACTGATGAGGTGACTGTTTTACAAATGATCTGTAACTATTTAAATTTCAGACTTCTCCTGTGGTGCTTGCATATCTTACACTATTGTGTAGAATGTATAACTAGACAGGTAGGATGTTCGAGTACAGCAGTGTTTTATTTCAACAAGTGATTATTTTACACACATTCACAGTATCAACTTTTACAACCCCTGATTGGCTATAAAATTGTTACCAGATATATCTCCTTGACAATACACTGCTGACGTCATCATGTCATGGATATTGTATGTCTCAACTGTAGTCATTCTCCTGTAGTGCTGGCTGCTGATAATGTGCTGTATAGTTGATGTAAGCGGCTAAGTAGGTGGTTTGATTCCCACACTGATTCAACAGTGTGACAGTAATTGCTATCATATACCACTGGCCACCTCACAACCACCTTAATGTATACTTCTAATTGTGAGATTGAGTTACAGTGGCACTCTGCGACACTAGCAAATCCTAACATCCTCAGGGAAAATAACTTTTTGGCCACACAGTGATTACATACTGCTAAAATACCTGCAAAATGTCACATGTGGAGTGTGAATTCTAGTGTGTTGCGTAACTATGTGTTTTGTACATTTTGAACTCCATATGTAGGGTGTTTGAGTCCAGCTGTGATTGTGCCTTTCACCTTCATACTGTGTATACTATTCTGCAAAGACATATATGATGTACAGCTGTACAGTTGTTATTGTGTACTTCAAACACTTTTTAACATAAACATTCAGCTAATAAACATTGGTGATGTCATCCATTTAACTGTACACTGTCTCAGTTGTACCTCAACATGGTTATGCAGTGCCTATGCTTGAGACAATGATGTTTAGTTTGTGATCTTGGGTAGTTATTTAAAATCCATTAATTACTACTTAGACTAAGCTATGTCAGTGTTATTGTGACTGTATATGTCACTAACACTGCTGTCAAGCACATTTTCTTTGTACCCATATATATACTGGTCTCTCTTACTAAAATCTAGGATACATTTTCACATAGCAATGCTTTTATTCAGAGTAATGATGACGTTTGATTATATTTTCCTGACATGACATATGTAGGAAGTGTTATCCTCTGGCATGAGGGAATGAGACAAAATGCCATCTGCTGTTGACTTACTACAGCAATAACAAGTACACATATCACTTGCAGCAATAACATGATGTAATACCTTCACATAATGACATATCGCACAATTGTACTGACATTTCTACCATGGTGCATTCATCCTGTAAAATGCCATGTATTATTTGCTGTCAAATGCTCATGTGTTCAACATATACGTACAGTGTATGTTAGCATTGCTGTGCCTTATACTGTAATAAATGAATGAGATCCACCACAATTATAATGTGTCTGTTAAGAGTGTGAGAGGCCTCTACCATCTCTTTCATCTCACAGATTGTTTACAACACATACATCCAAAGTAATTAGCATAGGTGAATTGTCATAATAGTTTTAAGACTTCCATTGTTGCGCTTGTGGTACATCCAGATGTCATTAGTCATCAGTGTCACATGGCTTGCTGTTCATTTTGGGCAACATTATACAAATGTACTGACTTTACATAAACACCATTGCATCTAGTTATTCATATCCATTTTTATGTTGGACAATGATATATCATCATAGGTTGTTATTGCATGGCAGTGAAATGTTTATTTGGGGTATGTCATGCTGTGACTCCTCCTGTGCTATGTGCTTTGAGTATTAACTTGTATAGCATAACTACACATATAGACTGTGGTTTAGTTCTGGGACAGTGTGTGTCCTACATGATGGAAACAGCTTCCTTGTCACAGAAGCAGTCATATTGCAATGCACATTGTTGTGTGAACAGTAACATGTATAGCTCCCATCCAGCATTGTGAACAAATTTGATTGTTCATATTATATTCATGCCTCCTGTCTTAATGTACACATTCAGTTCAGTTATTTGTGATGAACTCCACTGCTATTTGACGAGGCACATGCAGTTAATACAGAGGTCTAGAGACAGCCTTGTATAATAGACAGGGTTTTAAATCTGTTTATATCAATGTGTCAATCAACAGAGGCTTACACACACACACACACACACACACACACACACACACACACACACACACACACACACACACACACAAACATTCAAAGAACCACCTTTTTGAGGCATTTAACTACCAGGTAAGTCATCAATGCATATTATATGGTAAGAAAGTGCTGTAGGTCCTTCAAATGACCAATATGCATATTTCTTTGGTGACCATGACTGTTATGCATCTGTATGATATCTGTTCTGGCATGTGTTTGAAACTGACATGATGCAAATGTTTATTATGTCATTCGTTGTTATACGCATTACCTATTCACAAGATAATTATGCTCTATATTGCATCTCTTCCTCCGCACGTCTTTAATACTGCAGTATTTTCATTACACTATACAACTTAATGGCAGATAATTGATTTCATAAACATCTCTTACTGTATGACATGCTGCCAGACCATCAGAAACTGTGAATGGTCCTATATGCAAGATGTTTTGTTTATATTGTGCTGTTAAATTGCTGTTATGTTACTGTTTCTTGGAATTCCATGTGAGCATGCCCACTATTACTATGTCAAACAAGTTTGCAAATCAGCAATGGCAAAACTGGACTCCTGGCATGTCATCCACTCTTGACTTGCCATTTGTCACTTATGTATGTTGCTTGTCATTAGATTATCATTTATATTACTATACAAATTTTTGTTTGTCTATTACATGATCGTTGGTGATGAACTCCATTCTTATTAGTGCCACTGCCATTTCTTTGCAAAAACGGGTTCATTTCTGATGCACCTGACATTACAGCTGTAAAGTCCTTTTGCTCTTGTGTATACATGTAGACATGGATAATACAATGGTGCTGTCAGTTTGCATACATAAATTCCCTGTATATTCGCCTCATTTGCAATAACTGCAGTTTATGCATTCATCTCAGAAAGTATCTTCTGCCCTTGCTGTTATCTCAAGTCAGCATATAATTAACATGTATATCACATTTTCAGTCCCCTTTGTTACATCTTTATGTCCCTAGCAGATCCTTTATAAGCATGTCTATTTTTCTGTGTGTCACTGTGGGTTGTCATTGACATTAATTATCTTTACATCAGTATATCCTGATTTTGTGGGAGGTTGGCATAATGGGTAAGGTGTTTACCTTACAAACAAAAGGTGCAAGGTTTGATTCTCACATGGGGTAACTGGCTAGGCTTAAGTGGTCCAAAAGGACAGTTAGCCTAGTACTAATCTATCTATCTATCTATCTTATGTCAGACATGCTTCATATATACTTTTGTCACATTTGCCTGCGGGATACGACTACACTCTAAACATTTCCCCTCTTCAGCATTAATTATTAATTTTAACACAGTTTCATGTACCAAATCCGCCATTTCACTTCCCCTTGTTCTGTGTTCCTTCCCTGTGCTTACCTATATGCAAGATGTTTTGTTTATAGTGTGTGCTCATGCTTGCAAGTACTTTCATGACTGCAAACACTATTACTGGTCACAAAAAGGTGCTTGAAAATGTGTAGGTGTGATAAGCACATGCATATTCGATTAGCGCTGCTGCTCATCGCTCTAAAATGATTACTTTGTATAGGAATAGTGCAGCACCTACACAATGGTTAATAAATCCAAAGGATAATGTTTTGATATTGTAATTCG
The DNA here is from genome assembly GCF_019279795.1 of Protopterus annectens. NCBI lineage: Eukaryota > Metazoa > Chordata > Ceratodontiformes > Protopteridae > Protopterus > Protopterus annectens. The sequence goes on along the minus strand of NC_056745.1, from coordinate 741,830,734 downwards.
TTAGAATTATTAGACACCATTGGTCTTTCTTGTTGCAAAATAATTTTTAAGCAGAATTGTATATAACAGTCCTAATTTCTTCTACTGAAGAATCAAGAATATTAGCGAACTTCTTTTTTTCACAGCCATTTCTTTGAGGAAGCAGGATGAAGTATTAATTCAAAAGGACAGTCCCAGGGAAAATTTTCCCTTCAGTACACTTGGTATGTATATGAATATATTGTTATTTCTTTTAAACAGATCAACGGTAATAAATATAATGCTGATGGTCGTTTCTCATGTAGAAGGAGGACATAAGCTATGCTATGAGGTGCTCCTGTGGTCTATTTTATATTGGCAAGATGCTCCTATTATTTAAGATAAGACTTTAGGAATACCTCAGAGATATAAAGAATAAAAACTTGATAGTACAGTTGCATCTCATTTCTACTTTAACCATTTTTTAATAATTGTTTTGATTTAAAAGCTTGCATTCTAGAAAAAATAGATGTAGGTGGATACAGACAGTAAGAGTTTTAAAGATAAATTATTACACAAGAATATTGATCTAAAACACAGCAATCTGAAACTTAAGGTCTTGATATGAAATGCAACAGAGACGTTTTCTAAGGTTTCCTATCATAATTCCAAGACCTTTAACTTCAAGTCATATATATATATATATATATATATATATATATATATATATATATATATATGTATGTATGTAAAGTGAAGGAGAGCAGCAAATGTCAACAATCGCTGTTCTTCTTTAAAATTTTTATGAGGGCAAGCTCCACTGCATAGTCAGTGTAAGGAGCTGGAAAACCACAACCCCACTATTTGCATATGCTAACATTGAGATTTGGATACCATGCAGAAAAGGGAATACTCCAAGTCACAGATATCTTATACTTGGTATATGTAAGTCCCAGTTTTCAAATACTCAGTTTGGGCCTTGCACTTACAAGTCTTGGAATTTAAAATGGTTACCATTTTTTAATTACGTCTTTAAGTGTTTAATTATACTTGTTTTTTAATTTATGTTTTACATGAATATCATTATTTATATGGCTTTTATTTGTGATTAAGAATTTTTTAAATATCTTTATTAAATTATCACATTTTAAGTTTCAGCACATATGCTCACATACATTAACAGAAATCAAACCAAAATAACAACTTCCATTATTATCACTGTGCAATCTACATATATGTTTTCTTTTTAACAATTTTCATTCACTGTAGCATTATATAAATTGCTTAGTTCCTGTCATCATCACAGTTGCCTTCTCTTCCTGAAGAATATTCTGCATGTATTATCCTCATAAATAAACTGATCAGTTCCTGCCGTTTCTTAAAATTCACTTCTCTTTCTGAACATTACTCTATGTGTATCATTCTATTTATCTAATGAAATGTGTTCCTTCTCTTTTCTAAAGATCGCACATCGAGTTCTTTTATATTCTTTATGATATTTAAAACTTCCATTACAGTTTGATATGATTTTGATTTCCCTACTCTTGTAATAGCTTATTTGGCTGCTAAGAGCATTAAAGTTATTCCACCTAAAAGTTTTGCCTAAATCAATATGTACGTTTTTAAATTTTGTCATTCATTTGTTTTTGAATTTTGTCATTCATTGTGAGTCTATTCTGTTTCTTTCCGGTCTTCAGATTTATTAAACAATACTCTTAAAGGTCTACTTTGAAATACCAGACTTCACAACACATTAGGGGCGACTTAGTTCAAAATTCACTTTGTTTTGATAATTAGAGAAATGACCAGCCAGGTAATTTTATAGACATATTGCAGGCAAATGGGGACATGTGGAATGGTGATCTGTTTTCTTTCTTTGTGGCAAACACAAATTTCAGTATGTCTTCTGATACTTAGAATCTTAGATATAAACTTGAGAAGTTAATGGTCTCAGAGACCAATGTTCATTTTAACATAATATCACTTAAAATATTTACAGTTGGACATGATATGAGGATAATATATGTGGACATTATGTGATAGTTGGATATGAGGTTTGGGGCTTTTAAAAGTCCATCTAGCCTGTTTGACTCCACTGATGACAATGTCAAAATGTTTAAACAATGCTAGATACCAGTGAGTTGGTGAATATACTAGTGGAAGATGATGTGATAAAATAAAAGAAACTGACTGATGAAATTTATACAGATTTATATTTACCAGTAAAGCAGTACCAAATCAAATTAGTTCATAGGCCCATAAGAAACTACAAGGTAATCAGTCTGCGGACTAAGAAGCCTAACGGATAACCTGTATTCACAAGTTCCCTGAGGATAATACAAGATGGGGGAGGGTTAGGCTGCCCATCTAGTTATCTAAGTTTTTTTGAAGATGGTAACGGTACTACTTTGCCTGATATGTAGCTGGAGTTTGTTCCGGAGGTGAGGGGTGCACTGGGATATGAATCCATCATACTAGTGTACCTTATCTATCTGCTAATTAAGGCTTATTTCCATTATCCTGGTATTTGAGGAACCGTTTGTCTTGACAAGTACTAGGAGATCAAGGAGTGCCAGATATTTCATGGCTCAAAAGGCTACATACAGATATTTACAGCAAAGAAAAATCTTTAAGAAACTTAGTACACACACACACACACACACACACACACATATATATATATATATATATATATATATATATATATACACACACACACACACACACACATATATATATATATATATATATATATATATATATATATATATATATATATATATATATACACACACACACACACACTGAAAGAGAGAGAGAGCAAATTGCCCTGTTAGCTAAGATTTTTGATGCCAATGATTTTTTTTAGTTAGAAACATATGAGGGTTTTCAAGTTGTAAGTAAATATAAGGAAAGAGGAATTAAGATGCTTTTGGCTCTAGATGTGAAGATTTTGTAAATTAGGCTAGCCAGATAATCAGACTTTCCTAATTACTGTGAAGACATGATGGTCAAAAAATTAAGGAATTATCAACAACAGTTCCTAGATATATTATGACAATGTCTGAATGGAGGGAATGTGTGACATATATGGTATGGGAAAATGTTTTTTTTTTTTTTTTTTTTTTTTTTTTTTTTTACCAAAATGAACTATACTACAATTTTCACATCTAATTTCAGAGCATTAACTTTGTATTAGTTGCAAAAATGGTGTAACTCATACTGTAGCAACTGTGAGTCAATCAGAGATAAAATAGCAACTCCCAGTTTACAGTCATGCAAACTTAAATAACTGTAGGCCAGCAGTGCTAGCCTGAAGGTGTATGAAATGGATGCCCAATAGGAAAAGACCCAATAAAGTGTCCTCTGGTACACCAGTGGTAACATTTTCATAATTGTCACCTGTGACTCTCACAGACGACCAGTTAGCTATCCACTGCAGAACATAAGGATTTATATTCGGACTTAGAAGTTTGTCAGTTATGCCTGGATGGGGAATAGTGTCAAAGGCCTTGACCAGGTGCAATTTTGTTGTATGTACTACATAACCAATATTCACTGCTTCACTGACTTCTTCAAAGAAATGAATGATGTTAAAGAGGCAGGACTTAACATTTGACAAAGCCAATATGATGAGGGTCCAGGGTTAACAGATTTACAATATCCAGATTAATGAGATCTGAGATAAAACATTCCATAGCTTTATCTATGAGGCTAGTGAAACTAATGTGTCTGTAGTAAATAGGGTCTGTTGTTGAACCATTCTTGTTCCACAGCCCTATGATGGGTGTTTTCCAGGTGTCAGGAGTGTACCCAGTGGAGAGACTTTGTTAAAGAGATTAAGTAGGGGTTCAGATAGGTCATATTTGGCACTGTTATTCAGACAACCTGTTATGTTATCTGTGCCCATGAATGAAGTGTTCTTAGCTTTTGAGAGGGCTGACTGCACCAGTTCAATAGTAATTAAAGCAGGTGGCAGTAGCTGTAGACAGTGTGGAATAGTGATACCTCTGCATAGAGCAAAATTTGCACTAAATTTGTTAGCTAAGATATTAGCTATTTCATTTGAGTCAGTGTGGTGGGCAGTATTATTATGGGCTAGGTCTAGACATTGTTTGCTATTAGATCTTAACTTTTTGTCACAGATAAAGAAGTGTGTATAGATATATTTGGTTTTAGAGGCTATTTTAAGTTCATATTCAGCTTTGAGATTCCTAATGGTTCCCTTAAGCTCTTTATTAATTTGCTTAGGTGTGCTGTTCGGGTTAGTAGAATGAGACCTCTTATAGGTATTGATGTTCTTCGTCTTCCCTTGCTGCAGTCCTGACTATTGGGGTATAGTCCGCGTCCCAGTCGGCCCGAATACCAGAGTATAAGGCTGACGTCGGTCATGGCGTTAGACTGACGCCAGTACGCCAGGGTACTAATGCGCATGACCGGCGTCATTTCCTCAGTCTTTTTGCCGCATGGTCGATGCAGAAGCAATTTTGCGAGTGCAGGTTGGCGTTCTGAGATTTTCAAACGGAGTTTCAGACCGAGTACAGAGTTGGCTAAGTAACCCGTAGAACATTTTGGTTTTTCTTGCCTCAGTATTTTACCGGATGTCAGAAAAAGTGAATAACTGTATTTCTTGTGGGAAGCAGATACCGCATAGGGATTATCATACATTGTGTATACCTTGTTTAGGGCCTGAGCACGGCGTTGTTGGTTGCCGCTCTTGTGCTAGATTTAACAAGCGCACTATTAAGAGGAGGCTTGATTGTGCTAGGTTAGTGTTTGGGAAGCGTTGCAATTATACTATGCCGCCGGATGCTCCGGCCTGCTTCATCTAAGAAGCGCAAGGACAAAACAGTGAAGTCTAGGGTGAGGAACCGCAGTCCCGGACGACGGTCCTTTAGAAGGCTCAGGGGAGCCAGAGGTTTTGCCAGGAGTCTCTATGGAGTCTCAGGCAGATACTTTACTGTTACAGGATGTGCCCTCTCAGGAGGTAGGCCAGGCTGAGGGGCTTCTCAGGTAACTGTTCTTCCCTCTCTTCCCAAGGTAGTTAGGGCCTCTCCTTCTGTTGCCAAAGCTTCTTTAGAGGAAGGCCAAGTTCAGCTTCTGTAGGGCTTCTCCTAGCATTTCGGGCTCTGTGCCTAAGAAACATATGCTTAAAATGGCAGAAGATTTGATTACTCTGATTAGAGGTTCTATGCCCCACCTGATAAGAGGCCTAGGGTGGAACAGGAGTTTGATAGTTTTGAACAGTGTTCACAGGCTTCAGAGTCTTCTGTGGAAGACTTGCAAGAGTTTCCTGCTTATTCTGATTCTGATGTGGATGATTCTACTCCTTCAGCTTCTCCTCCTGAGGATTTTTCATTTTCAGAGACTCTTCACTCCATGAGGGAGCACTTTAAATGGGAAGGCCAAGATTACTCTGACTCCAGAAAAGGCTTAGGGAATTCTTGTTTTGCCTCAGCATAGGCCCTTAGCTATTCCTCCTGTGTTGAATGTGGTGGAGCATGTTTCTGCAGAGGCTTCTCTGAAACCTGAAACCTGGCCGCCCTCTCCTGTTAAACCTGATAGGAACTATAGGGTGCCAAGCTCATAAGTATTTGTTTAAGAGTCCCAGGGCGGACCCAGAAACTGTTTCTCAGGGGCCTAAAGGTGTTAAAGCTTCTGTGGTTAAAAATCCTGTACCCTCTGATAAAGAGGCAAGGGCTTTGGATAGGTGGGGTAAGAAAGTATATACTTCTTCCACTCTAGCCATGAGGGCGTTGAATTGTCAATTTCATATGCTGAAATATCAGAATTATCTCCTTTCACAATTGAAATCTAAAGTGGATGCTTTTGCCTAAGGTATTGAGTGTAAAGAATTGCTGGATTTGGTTCATGTGTCTGAACAAGTGGGTAAGCATTCTTTGCAGTGTGGTTTTGATGCTGTTCAGGCCTCCTCGAGGGTGGCTGCTACTAGTTCTGTTCTTCGCAGACATGCATGGTTGAAGGATCAGAATTTAGCTGAGCATGTTAAGACCAGGATTTTGGATGCTCCTTTACAGTCTGATGTGTTGTTTGGACCGCCTGTGGAAGCAGTTTTAAAGAAAATGGAGGACAAAGCTAAGTCTATGCAGACTGTTAAAGACTTTTTGCAGGTGCGACCTCCAAGTTTAGTAGAAATTGGCCTGCTAAGGGGTGGACATATCCTGCTTATGGTTCCCAGTCTAGGGGTAGATCTAGACGTGGTAGGGGCAGGGCTCAAGGTTCGTTTAGGCCTAGATCAGACAGTTCACCTGCTCAGACTTCTGGTGAGGGCAGGGGTCAGTCCTTTCGTAAGCAGAACCAATGACCTGCCTTTTCAGCTGCCAGTGGACTCTCGTGGCAGCTCCTTTGGGAGGAAGATTGTCTCTTTTCAAAGAAAATTGGGATTTAATCACTCAAGACAGATGGGTGCTGGATATCATTCATCACGGGTACAGATTTTATTTCCACACAATGCCCCTTTCAAAGGCATGCCAGATGTTCCTCCTCCACAAAGAAAAGAGGCTCTCAAGCAAGTTTCTCAGTTACTCCAGATAGGGGCTATTCAGCCAGTCCCTGTGTCAGAAAGGGGCTTCGGATTTTATTCTCGCCTGTTCCTAGTACCAAAGGGGAACACGTGGAGACCAATTTTGGATTTATCTATCCTCAACACTTATCTGGACATTCCCAAGTTCAAGATGTTGACGTTACAGCAACTGTTACCTCTGCTGGGCAAGGATCACTGGATGGTAACTTTGGATCTCAAGGAAGCTTACCTTCATGTGCCCATAAGGCTAAGTTGCAGAAAGTATCTGCGGTTTCGAACTGGAGATTTTCATTATCAGTTCTCTGCATTGCCCTTTGGCTTATCTACCCCAGAGTATTCACAAAGGTTCTGGCTCCAGTGATAGCTTACTTCAGGCTTCAAGGCATTCAAATTTATCCTTACTTGGACGACTGCCTGATTCTGGCTCAAGACAAAGAACACCTTCTACAGCATCTGGAATATGTCATAGCAGTGCTAAGATGCCTAGGGTATTCTGTGAACGAAATAAAGTCCAGTCTAGTACCCTCTCAAGACATGTGCTTTCTGGGTGTGAGACTGAATACAGCAGCCCAGATGGCCTTTTTAACCCCGGACAAACAAAAGAGTCTGTCACTTTACTTCCATCAACTATCTCATCAGTCCGTGCTGACTGCAAGGACAGTCCTTCAAGCATTAGGGTTCATGGCATCTTGTATTCTGGTGCTTCCCAATGCCAAACTGCATATGAGGAAGCTGCAATGGTATCTCAAAAATGTATGGACACAGCACTGCCAAGATTTGGACACTGTCATTCAAATAATACCTTGCCTTCTAAGGCAATTCTTGTGGTGGGCTCAGGAATGTCACCTAAACAAGGGACTCTCTGTGACCCGGCCAGAGGCGAGTCAGATTTTAACGACAGATGCCTCGGATACTGCTTGGGGAGCTCATCTAAATGGAAAGTGGATACAAGACAGTGGCCTGCCAGACTACAGCATCTACATATCAACATGAAGGAGATGTTAGCAGTCCAGTTTGCATTGATGGCGTTCAAGGAGTTACTTCTTCCAGGGCAGGTGTTGATTCTGACAGACAACACAACTGTCATGTGGTACATCAACAAGCAAGGGGGAACACGTTCTTATCCTCTATGCAGGCAAGCAATGATTTTATGGGAGACTGCGTTAAGCCTGCAACTGACTCTTCAGGCAAGGTTTCTGCCAGGAGCACAGAACTCCCTAGCAGATGTATTAAGCAGACAAATCATGGATCCCCACGAGTGGAAACTGGATCTTCATGTATTTCAGAAATTGACAGTGTCATGGGGAACTCCAGACATAGATCTGTTCGCTTCTCCACTAAACCACCAGCTGCCAAAGTATTGCACAAAGGGGTTTCATCACACAGCTTGGAAAGTGGATGCTCTGTCTTTCAGTTGGAAAACCTTCATGTCTATGCCTTTCCACCTCTACCTCTTCTTCCAAAGGTATTACTAAAGGTCAGACAAGACAGGCCAAGGATGATTTTGATAGCTCCAGATTGGCCTCGGCAACACTGGTACCCACTTCTAAGGAGTCTTGTAAAGAAGCCTCCATGGCCTTTACCTCTGATTCCTCATCTGTTATCTCAGAAGGACGGTCATCTGCTCAATGTCAAGCTTCAATCTCTTCATCTCACAGCTTGGCATATTCTGTGTTGAAGCACGGTAGGTCTCAGCTTCCTCAACAAGTTTTTAAATGTGATTATGGAAGCTAGAAGGCCTAGTACTAGGAGAGAAAATGGAAGAGATTTTTATTTTGGTGTACAAAGAATTTGGAGATTTCAGAGCCTAATTTGAGTGTGGCTCTTCAATATCTTACTGAGTTATTGGACAAAGGTTTGTCTTTCTCTTCCATAAAGATTCATGCTGCAGCAATTTCAGCTCACTATGATTGTGATCCACCTTTGTTTTCGCATCCTTTGTTCAAGCAGTTTCTTAGAGGGGCAAAGAATATAAGACCCCCACGTGAGCTCCTACTCCTGCTTGGGATCTCAATTTTGTGTTGGAAAAACTTACTCTACAACCTTTTGAGCCGGCAGCTACTGCTGAATTGAAATATTTGTCATGGAAGACTGCTTTTCTGTTGGCTATTACTTCTGCAAGAAGGGTGTCTGAGTTGCAGGCCCTTATGGCGGTAGAGCCCTTTTTGATTTTCCATAAGGACAGGGTATCATTACGTACTAATCCTTCCTTTATGCCTAAGGTGGTTTCTAGTGTGGCTTTAAACCAAACTATTCATTTGCCTACGTTTTTGCAGATCCTCAAAATAAAGGGGAAAAGATTTTGCACACTTTAGATGTACACAGGCAATTGCGTTATTATTTGAGCAGGACTAAAGATTTTAGGCAGTCTCAGCAGTTACTTGTTTCTTTTGTTTTAAGTTCACAGGGCAAACCTGTGTCAAAACAAACTATTTCTAGGTGGATTGGCTTTTGCATTGCATTTTGTTATTCCCATCATGGCAAAGAGGTTCCAGCTGGGATTAGGCCTCATTCCACTAGGGCTACGGCCACTTCAACAGCATTTCTAAGGGGTGGCAACTAAGGATATTCTGGAAGCAGCTACTTGGAGTTCAGTGCATACTTTCTCTAGGCATTATCACCTGCCTATATACTCTAAGACTAGAGCTGGTTTTGCCACAGCTGTTTTACAAGGCATGTTGTCAGCTCCTGCTACTTTATAATTTGCCTGCCTCCTTACCTCTGTTTTGGGATTCTACCCAATAGTCAGGACTGCAGCAAGGGAAGGCGAAGAACATAGTACAGTTTTGTACCTACCATAAATGTAGATGTTCGAGGATTCCCTTGCTGCAGTCCAATTTACCCTCCTTCCCCTCTGTGTTTCAGGGTGGTTGTGTAGGTGAGTTTACATGCTTATATTTTTTGTATATATATTACTGTATATATTGTACATGTTTATTGGTGCAGGTTGTTTTTGGGACTTGTCTTTTTGGGTCTTCTGACATCTGGGGCAAGAAAAGACTGAGGAAATGACGTCGGTCATGCGCATTAGTACCCTGACGTACTGACGTCAGTCTAAGGCGCCATGACCGACGTCAGCCTTATACTCTGGTATTCGGGCCGACTGGGACGCGGACTATACCCCAATAGTCAGGACTGCAGCAAGGGAATCCTCGAACATCTACATTTATGGTAGGTACAAAACTGTACTTTATTTATTTCTCTTGCTGTATAATTTATTCATACAAAAATTTTACCACAGAGGTTTGTTTTAAATTAATTATTATATTTGGTATGGGTAGAGACTGTGTTATCATAGGAATGTGTTAAAAATATTGATGAAAATCTAAATGCACTTGAAAATGAATTGACTAATTGGAAGATGAAAAAGATGCAATGTGACCTATGTGATTATAACAACAAAAGACAATTTTAATGGAAGTAGTAAGAATCCACAAGTGGAAAGGACACTTTGGGCAGTTTATATCTGAATCAAGGCTCTCAGAGTCTGGAAAATGCAGAAACAGTAAGAGGTACTTAAAGTGTTTCTGGTTACAGTACAGACTTGAACTACAAAGTAGATATACTGTTGATATGTTGAATCATATTTTATCCATTCTAGTAATTGTGATTTAAAAGCTTGTAGTTCAGAAAAAAGTGGATATAGGTGATGGGGGTAAGAGTTTAAAGGATGTATTATTATACAAAGAATATGCATAAATTCTAAAGTATAACCCTGAAATCTCAATATTTCAATATTGAATGTAATTAGATTTTTTGTTTTTTGATTAACTGTTTAATTATATTTCTTTAACTGTTGGTGTTTTTGTAATAAGTGTGATTATTTGGTTACTGTAAAGATGTCATGTACTGATATTACAGTTTTAAGTGGCTTATATACTTGTGCTTATAGCTATATTAATTGATGTGACTTGGCCTGGGTTGTTGATAAAAAGGCAGCCTATACTAGCCCAACTACCCAGTTATTAAACATTCAGATAAATAAATAAGTAAATAAATAAATAAGCATCCTTGAAGTTTTTTTTCAAGGCACAGGCATCTGCAACTATTACAGTGGGTAGCCTGATGGTCTACATGTCACATAATCTCCTGGATTAGTTTCCTACAGCTGCAGGATCCAGGACAGCCATGCATGGAAACTCTTTGAGACCCCTTTTGTTTGTGCCACTAATTGACAAGCCCTTGAAAGACGTGAGAGAGAACGTATAAACTACTAAGGTTGTAGGAGTCAGATTTTATCCTCCATACTGTTTCTTTTGTACAATGCAAAGGAGTTAGAGGAGACCTTATTTTAGTCACAGCCAACAATATCAGCCGTAGGAGGCAGCAGGTATGCATCATACTTCCCCATCTGGTGTCCATTAAGATCATTGGCTTATATATATATATATATATATATATATATATGTGTGTGTGTGTGTGTGTGTGTGTATATATATATATATATATATATATATATATATATATATATATATATATATATATATATTACAGATCTCAGTACTTTTAGGGTAGTTGTGGCAAACCTCAGGTTGAGCCACAACAGTCCTGACTCAAATTCTTTCTACAAACCCCATCATGGCTCACAGTAACCAAAGAAGAAGTAAGGGAGATCATAAGTAGAGGAGATTTCTTGACTTTTCCTTTCCCATTCCTCTCTTATTATATTTGCTGGATGTTCTACACAGCCAAAATATCAAGTGAAGAAGACATTGCAAAAAATTGTTCTAATAAACAGCCATTTAGGAAGTCCTCCACTATCAGCAAGGACTCAGACATTACTCCATATTCTTTATGATGCCTAAAAAGACAAGAGACTTAGGTTCACTCTAGCTTTTGTGACGTAAACACCTTTGCTCCAAAGGAATCCTTTCAAATGGTCAGCCTTCAATCACTTCTCCCACAGTTATCAAAAGGAGATTTCATGTGTTGTTTGGATCTTCGAGACACTTCTTGCAGGTAAGGATAACAAACCATTCAAAAACATTACTTTACTTCTAAGTAAGTGTCATTCTTTACTAGCTTTGGACCATTTCCTTTTGTGCCCTGGGGACATTTGTGCAGTACATGTCAGTGCCAACAGCTCATCTGAGACTGATGGGAACCAATGTGTTTTGTTACTTAGATGACTACCTCTTGGTGCCTATATCAAGGGATAGTTTTGTCAAACACAGGGAGTTCTTGTTCTGCACACTTCTCTTCTTAGGCGTTATGGTGAACTATTAAAAATGGCAGCTTACATCTGTTCAAGTATGCTGTTTCCTAATTATCAGGAGCTGGTCATCATTTCTGTCCCATAAAAGAATCAAGACATGTTGAAATATTTCATTTACTTTCATTTAAGTCAGATCCCACAGACCACATGTATTTCATGGCTCTGGGATTGATGCTTGTGACCAGTGGACCACTGTAGCCATTACCATGTTGCCTCGTGCTGGGTATGATATGAGAGTCCTACAGTCAGTTTTCACAGTACAGTGGTCTTAGAAGTACCCTTTGAACACAAAGATAAAGCCTGTAGTAATATGCATTACACATGTGACTGCTGGACTGCTCCAGTTCACCTTCTGATAGGAAGACCATTTAGTCCAGAGCCTCTTATTGTCACTCATTCAACAAGGGCATCTGTCTTGGGTGGAAGGCAGTGAGTGGGGCTAATGTATGAAGAACTATGAGACAGCCATAAATCTTGTTAACACATCAGTGCTTCACTCATTATTAGCTTTGCAGGAGTACCTCTTTGGTGGTCATATCTCCATTCATTTGGTGAGTATTGCAGCTGTCTGATATATCAGCAAGAAAGGAAAAACTCACTCATATTCCGTCTATAAAGAAGCACTGGTATTTTTGTAGTGTACCTTCAGGAACAGTTGTTTCCTCTCAGTAGTCCACATCCCTGGGAAGTCAGCCATTTAGAAGACAAGTTTGTACTTTGATCTCATCTGCGGCAAGGATATATTTCAAGAAATGGCACTGCCCAGTTTGTAAGCCTTTTGTCTCAGTGACTAATAGCGTATGTTGTGAGTACTATTCCCTGATTCCATCACCAAAGAACAAAAATCAGGATGTCTGAGTAAGGTCCACACCTCCTGGTCGTCTCTTTGTTTTTCTGCTATTTCTACTGATAATAAAAAACTGCATCATAATGAAATTCATTCAAAAGGGGGAAAAAACTTTGTGAGGCAAAGGTCATAATGATACCCAGTCCACCTTTTCAGTCCCAGACAAATCCGGTTTTACATGCTGTAACATTTTCTTCTAGGTAGCCCCCTTTCACTTTGTCCACATTGGGGACTTGTATTTCACCTGTTATGCAGGATCCACTTAAATCTCCTCATTGACAAAATGACAGCATAGTTGCTCCAATTTTGCTGATAACCCACTTAATACTCTTTTCCTGTAGAGTAGTTTCTGTCTTTTCTTTCCTGCAGTGGTCATCTTCCCAAGAAATTATAAGAGAAAAATGACAGCCTTTTCTATTTAGATATCAGTGCCAAATGTAGATTGCTTTCAGCCCCAGTAGTACAGTGTTTTAAGGCTTTTGGAAATGTTTGATGCATGGGTACATTGTTATTCTATCAAAGTTCATCTAACATATATTTCTGATTCTGTTTGAGTCAGGACTCCATGTATGTATAAAATGTGCATGTACACTTGATGCTTCCTTTTGCCTTCACTTCCAGTATCTTTTGGAATACAGACACAAAGACACTTAGAACAAATATTAAGTATTGCTGCTATTATTATTAATCTATGTGTGCATAATGCTTTAATACAATATGTAGCTGCTGCTGCCAGACCTCAGCCTAGAAGGAAGAGTGTTCAGACCCCATTTGGCCTATCATGCACTGCATGATACAAAAATTATAGAGAGATACCAGGAGGACAGTGATACCCTTTAGGAAATATGCAACATCTACAGCTCTCACCTGAGACTCTGGGGAAATTGTGGAGAACCCATCCCAGTGGAAACCAACGTGTGTATAGGATTATGTATACTAGCTACAGGTACTTTTCAGAGAACCACATTGGAAAAATTAGGGGTGTTACAGGTATCAACCTCTAGAATATTACAGCAATTTCTAAATGCAATACTACAATATGCAAGGGATCATATCTGGTTTCCATGTACTCCAGAGAAGAGAGCAACAACCATGCAACAATTCCATGTCACAGCATACTTCCTTGAGGTTCTGGGGGCCATAGAGTGCACACACAGAGAAATAACAGTACCAACAGGTAAACAAGGAAGGAAGTACATTGACAGGAAAGGCTACCACTCTGTCAATTGTCAGGTGGTCTGTAATGGCCAAGAGATCATCTATTCTGTGAGTGCAGGTAACCCTGGCAGTTTTCACAGTTCAAACCAAACAGACAGACAAAAAACGTCAGAGTTACGTCCAGAGGTTTTATTGTAGAACACAGTTGCAGAAACACAATTGTAAGAACACAAAGCTTTCAGATTACTCCTTCAGTGTGTGGCACACCTGTGACCTGTATGTAAGGTTTGTTAGTGGTAACTTCTCACGAGGACATCTAGTGGGGGATGCAGGTTATGTACTGGGACCTTGGCTCATGACACCTATGAGAAACCCACACAACCTCACTGATCAAGGATATAATGATGCCACTCTTAGACTAGGAGTATTATAGAATGTATATGTAGCTTGCTCAAATCAAGGTTCTAGTGTCTAGAAAAATCATGTGGTGCCCTGCAGTACGACGCAGTCATCACATCCAAAATACTTACAGTTGTGCCATTTTGCACAATATAATTGTCAGGAAACAGCTGTAAGAAGGACAGCAAGGACAAGGAATGCAGTTACCAGGAACAAAGGCAGGGCCAGCAGATCAAGCAGATACAGATGAGGAGTTTGAAGGAGAATCACTAGATGCAGATAATCTTGGCAGATGTTGGTGTGCACAATATGCCATGGTTTGGCCAAGAGGCACAGGATAGCACATATACTCACTAACTAAGTCAAAACGTAAATGCTAACCTTTACTTACCCAAGCTATGGTTGTGTTCTGTGAGTATAAGGCACATCTTGTAGCAGCAGTAGTATTAACCTCAGTAAGTGTTGAACCTGTAAAAAGGAGATACTGAATTTCGTACTCTGATGTGCATTATTGTATGTGGCTAAGACGAAACATTGCTTAGCTCTACAGTGATGTCAGCAGTAACTCATGAGAGATTTTTGCATATATATATATATATATATATATATATATATATATATATATATATATATATATGGGTCTACCATGACTCAACGAAATTAAGTTTCAATGAAACGTAATTTTGCAACCCCATTTTTCTGAAAGCGCATTTATTCAAAAATGCATTTTCACAAAAAACAAGTGAATGAAAAGCACACAAAAAATGACAACACTAACCACATGTATGCAGAGGGACTGCACCCCCCACACCCCACTACTTATATATTCTAACTCCGAGATCAGATTACAATGGAGAAAAGGGAATATTCCCTTATCCATGCTGTGCCATGATCTACAACAACCATCTCCGTTGCTTTTTGTTCACTCAGTTTTATGTGATCATGAAATTACATTTCGTTCAAACGTAATTTCGATGGGTCAAGGTAGACCCATATATATATATATATATATATATATATATATATCTATGATTCTGCCCAATATGGTGCATCACACATTACATTTGCCCAGTGTAGATACCCCAACACTGACCAGAGCAATTTTAGCATAATTTGCACAAGTGTATGAGCAAGCAATTACTCAGTCATAGGACTGCATTATTAGGAATAAAATACAAATATAATGAGGATTAAGACGTACATAGCACATCATTTCAACTAAGCAGGAAAAATAACAATAAAAACAGTCTCTGCAATACATTCCATTAGAACAAGCATTTGAGTAAGAAAGCATTAACTATCCACTCTGTGCATCAGACACAGGCAACCTAAGTCCCAAACAACTGTGCAAAAAGCTGGGCAAAGTCATCATCACTTGCACAGGATGGGGTATGGGGTTTACATGTGGCCAAGCTTGACACCAATGAAGTGAGTATGTATGAATCAGAAACCAGTTGAACATCAAGTATCCATTATCAAGGCCAATCGCAACACATTTATATCATTCATTTGTAATGTTTATATATATGCATGTGAGTGTATGTGTGTGTGTGTGTGTGTGTGTGTGTGTGTGTGTGTGTGTGTGTGTGTGTGTGTGTGTGTGTGTGTGTGTGTGTGTGTGTGTGTGTGTGTGTGTGTGTGGTGGATTGACCAATATACTTTTTAACATTTGTGAGTCTGCATGAACACTTCTGCTAGCACTACTTCCTGGCATCTCAGACAGGTGTGAGCTGTACATGGTAAGTCAGTTTACTGTTGCTGCCACTGAACATGAGAACTACCACTGCCAGGAGTTGCACTGCTCATTTGTCCCTGGCTATAAGTCTTGGTGCTACCTGAACTTGAACAATGTCTGCTGGATGAGCTATCATCGTGAGCATGTCCACAGCCATGGCAATGCGGCCCATCACATCTGGGTGTGGACACGTCAATCACTGATGGAGTAGTGGAAGAAGTGCCACTATGGAACCAGGATATGGCTTGGCCATTTCAGCTAACACCTGGTTGTGTAGCAACTGCCCACCACATGGATGCTGGCCCTCCCACAGTATATATTCCATTACAAACACACTACAATCCAGTGTGTCATTCATCCTGACCAAGGAGTCAGCCACATGGTCAGGCAGTCTCACACATCAGAATGCATAACATGCAGTACTCAGACTATCTCTTCTGGCACCTTGGTGGAACATGCCTATGTCTCCATGATGGCGATGTTGTATGGCTACTATTGACAAACCAATATCAAGGGAAGTGTGGACAGCAGGCATTATCCAAGGACCTCCACCAAAGTCCCTGTGTGGCATTTTACCTGTCATGATGGCTACAGGGAGACTATGACAGCTCTGGATCTGGAGTAGCCACACTACCCTGATCAACCATGTCACCCTCAACTTGTTCTACCTCTGATGGCTCTGTTTCATGGGTATGCATAGGCATACTGACTGTGACCAAAATCTGGTTAGAGAATGTAGGAGACACAGCCTCAGTGTCAGACTGACCCTCTGCATCCCCAGACTGTGCCTCTTCATCACCACCACCACCACCATCATCATCATCATCATCAGAGGCTATCGATACTCTGCGGTAGGAGTTCCCCAGTGCTGCTGGCAGGCTCACCTATTATAACTAGTGACACAAAAGAAAGAGAAAGTAGAAGAAAAACTGATCAAACTTATGTTTCATAAAATGGAAGTTAAACATTAATAGATGCAAGTGCAATTTAAAAATAAGTTACTGTAGTCATAAATCAACTTTCAGTATGGAAATATGAAAAAGGGAATTGCCATTTGCAGATTATCATGGAAAAGCAGTACCAGATGTGCCTAGACAGATGAACTAGAGATGGAAGACGGATGATAAGCATTATAATGGAAATGGCACAGTAAACAGCAACATCAACTACCTCTGCATATTAAGAAAGATCTTATACACATTATTCTCTCCACTTTCCTTCTCTGCCCCCTTGTCTCTGTCTATGTGAATCTCTCTACTTCCCACCCTCTCTCTAGCTATATAGATATAAATATAGATATAGAGATACTGTATATGACACCCTTTGGTCATCCTCCATTTTAACACCTATGTTAACCATTATTGAACCCTGCTATGAGCTGTCCAGAACCCTTTCAGGGAACAGAAATTATTATATCTTAGTCAGTGGTGGTTCATTAGCAGGACCACCACCAGTAGCCCTCCATTCCTATGCTATAGCAGCAGCTATGGTTTTGGCTTTGCTGATCATGTCACTGGTCTGATGTCTAATTTGACCATAATCACAGCCATGGCCACACACAGCATGGATTTCATTTACCACCTATAGTCAGATATGGTCACAGAAGGCTTTGACTCTCTTTAATGTGTGTGAGTCACGTTGACAGACTGCCTGGATTATCACCTAATTCTCAGCATCTGAGAATGGCAGTTTACAAGGACCAGATTTCCTAGGTGCCATATACCTGTATGTGATGAAACAACGGAAGAAAAAGAAATCATCTTCTTCTTTTCCCGGGTAGGGGTCACCACAGCGGATAACCTGTCCACTCATGATTGGCAGTGGAGTTTTACAGTGTCGAGTTGCCAGCCCGGTGTCCAACCTTCCACAGAAGGCACACACATGCACACACTCATGCCTTGGGCCAATTTAGTGTGTCCAATCCACCTACAGCATGTCTTTGGGATGTGTGAGAAAACCTGAGCACCCGCAGGAAACCCACGCGACCACAGGGAGGACATGCAGACTCCACACAGAAGACACCCTAGCCAAGAATCGAACCCAAGAACCTCTTGCTGTGAGGTGGCAACACTAACTGCTGCACCACTGTGGCCGCCCAAATGGAAGAAGAAGAAGAAATATGTGTCAAAAATTTAAACAAAATGATTGGCCACAAATTTATTTATTTATTTTTTATTTTACAGTTTGTTTATCGGAATAGTCCATTGGGCCAAGAAGAGCCCGTTTTCAATGGAGTCACGGATAATAAATAAATAAATAAAATGTGATGGCGGTTGATGACTACATTTTCCCTTTCTTCAGCCTGTTGTCAGTGTCCCTTAAAATGTATGATTTTAATGTAATGTATTATTAATTCCTATGTGGTGAATTGAGATAATCCTCTAGTCTATACTCCTTTTTATGAGACTGTCAAAGCTTTGAATGCAGAAATATGTCATGCAATAGTGTAATATTTGTCCACATTAATAGAATGTTTCTGCTCTCCTTCTCTTTCTTCATCCATATTGGAAACACTATGTACAGAATTTCAAAGGATGTCCACCTTCCTGCATCTTAGTTTGTGGTGTGTTCATCACAAAATAGTTGAATTTCTGGCAAATCACTGAGGACAGAAGTCATTAAGTAATGCCATACATTTGAATTTCAGACTCTGTATAGGTCAGAAAATGCATTATCCTAGACAAATTGAAAGTTTATAAGGGCAGTATTTAAAAACTATTCCTAAGTTTTGGCTTTTGCCACCCATTATCTATTGCTTTTGTATATACAGAGCCTGACAGAATAATCATGATGTCATTGTCAACCCTAAGAGTAGCACACTACAAAGATGTGCAGAAATGTCCCATAAACAAATCTCTTTCAATGTCTTTAGCCTTGTCTTGAAATGTATCCCTCTTCCCAACCCTTCTGTATCATCAGTCTTTCTCCTCAGCATTTGCATGATGTCCGGTGCTAAGCAGCAGCTGTGACTTATGGGAAATGGCAGTACTTATCTTATGATAAAATCTTGTGATTAGCCTCGCTGCACTATGGAAAGACAGGCTGATAGCACTATGAGGAAACAGTCATTATCATATGTTGAAAAGGCTGCAGAACTGAATGTGCACCATATGGCATGTTGCTTTTGTACAACTGCAAATAGCATTGTGAAAAATGCAGCCCATAGACGTCCTTGCTTCATAGTGTTTCCATAGTCCTGGTTTCCACCAATATTAACATGCATGGTCCGTCATCATTCACAAAATGCTCATAACTTCCATGAAATGACTTCAGGACATCAGATACAGTCAAGGTGTTTACAAGCATAGTACAATATGTACATGTAGACAGTTTTGCTGTTATGCACACATAAGGTAAAAGGATCAAAGTGGTTTCATTTACATCCAACTTCTGAACTTTTTTTAATTATGACCCATACATGGATTGATTTAATTACTCAATCACATTATACAAATACCTACATCTGCATAACAACAATTGCAACCTATCTCAAATATATGGACAGTCACCATATATGAGGTCTGTGTAGCTATACACATGTATCACACATATAATGATTAATGTACTGCAAATGTCATGAAAAATGAGTATATCATGATGCATGCAACCTTAACATAATATAATACTTCTCTGTTCAGGTTTTCATCAGAATCAGACCTATCTGTATGTCTGCACTCTTCATTTGCAAGAACATAAGTTGATAGCAATCTGAACCTTGACCGTCACGTTTCCACAGTGGTAAGGAAAGCCTTGTATGTAATGCACCTCATAAGCAAGGGCATAACATCCAAGTCAAAGGATGTTATAACTCCACTGTATTTGACCCTCAACAGGCAATGAATAGAGTATAATGCACACTTTTGCATCTACCTCACCAGACATCTACAGCAGCTGGAGAGACCTCAGAGGTTTCTCACTAAGAAAATAGAAGGACTCCATATCATGACCTATGTGGACAGGCTGAAAGTCCTGTCATTTTACTCTGTATCTTATAGGCTGCTGATAGGTGACTTGTAGTTGGCCTATAGGGCAATCTCCAATCCTGCCCTAATGGAAATGCTGCACATCTGCAAGTCAAACGGCTCAAGAGTCACTTGCTCTATGGATCTCAGCCTAGCCTGTGACACTAACAGATCATGCTGGAGAGACAGATTCTCCCAGAGACTGACACTTTTCTGGAATAGACTCCCAAGTCATGTAAAACAGAGCTCCTCACTGACTCTATTCAAACGCAATCTAGATAATTGTATGGGAGACCACAAATTCTCCCCTGGGGTGGGACTCATGTCCCTCATGGACAGTGGTAGCTGGTATTGATCACACCCGCTCTGTTGATAAATTTGTTCTGTGAACTACCCAAAAAAGAACAAATGGGGATACTTGGGACTAACACAGCTAGGCTTGTAAAGGCTGTATGGCCGCTAGCCTAGTAATCTCCTATGAAAACTATCAACCTACATATGAAGGTTGGTATAGAACACCACAGACTACTGTTAATTCCTGTTCTAAACTGAAAACTTCCAAATGTAATTATGCATGAGCTAACACTTTACCATTAATCATGCAAATTAGCTTGTCAGCTGTGCACTTTAGGGTTAAATTTAGAAAAAAATATATTTGAGTTCCTTGTATTACTTCTGTATGTTTTAATGGACTGTTGTACTCGAGATGTGGTTTTCATTGTGATGTTGACTGAACACTTCATTCTATAATGTTATATCTGAACTACAACACTTATACTGGGAAATGATGTAGAACGGTGTGGAACTTTTCATTTCATCAATGGTGCTGAACAGTCAAGTTTCATATTTTAACCTGTTTCTGTACAGACTGCACTGTCCAAGCATCAGCCTGTACAACTGAAGATGACACCACAAATGACTAATGTTTGCAAACTGAACTCTCATGAATGCTTGGCTGTCAATCTGCTGTTTCACAAGTGTGATTATTATCAAAAACACCATACTGTGAAAGAAACACTTGTCACTCATACTGCAAAACATACACGAACTGCAAGAAACTTCAACAAAGTATTAGTTTAAGGGTGTGCACATTTATGCAACCAGCTTATTGTACATTTTTTATATTTTTTTCCCTAACAGGTTTGTTTTTCAATTGAATTGTGCAGGTTATAGGTCACATTAAAGGTGGGAAAAGTTTTGAAATGATTTATTGTGGTCTCATTTTTTTATATCACATAAACTTGGCATTTTAACAGGGGTGTGTATACTTTTTATATCCACTGTATATATTATGTATACACACACACACACACACATATATATATATATATATATATATATATATATACACACACACACACACACACATATATATGAATATATTTATATATATATATATATATATATATATATATATATATATATATATATATATATATATAGATTCACTTCATAATCTCGAAAGACTGAAATCTTGAATTTCAGTTTTTCGAGACTATGAAATCGAATCCACACAACACCGAAAGCCCAAAACCTTGAAATTTAAAACACAGCAAACACGGGGCCACACATATACCACAACACACACACACCAGAAAATAAACAAATAAAACAATGAACATCCACAAACCTACATCACAAATAAGTAGGGGGGCAAGCCCCCCTGCATCCCCCATGTGTGGCGGCTGCACCCTCCACAACCCCCCTAGTTATATATACTATCTCCAAGATCGCACAAACAGAAAACAAAAGCAAACTCACACACACACATTCTACAGTCCCCCCCCACACACACACGCATGCACGCACACACTCATACACACATACACACACATCACATATATCAGCACACTCACATACACTCAAACTCCCAGCCAAAACCCTTACAAAACACTCACTTACCTGACATTACACCTAAATCCACACATGGCACTGCACACCATCCACATACAACCCTGGAGATTATGTAGTGTAAAGCCATAGCCGCGTATTTGAGATATTCAAATTCATGATTATGCACTTTCACTATTTCAAAACTTCGACTTTATAGTCTCGAGATACTGAAATTTGACATTTCAGTATTTTGAGATTATAAAGTGTTTATATATATATATATATATATATATATATATATATATATATATATATATATATATGTATAAACACACACACACACACACACACACACACACACACACACACACACACACACACACACATATCCATATATATTATACAAACACCCACAAGTCTTTATGCTTGTAATAGTTCTAATGGTCTTTTTCTCCATTGGCCTCTGCTGAAAATGGTTTTAAGCACAAGTTAAAAAATTCTGGTTAACAATCACAAACAACTAAATCATGAATAACTCGAACTAAACCCTAACTATGGATACAGAGTTGTCTTGTATACTAGGAAGAGAAAATACCATCTTAAACTCGTTTTATTTAAGGCATTTATGTTTCATTTCTTTCTCAGCCTTTCAGTACAAAAATTACAATTGAGGTGTAAAATAAATATTGCTAAGGTTAGGATTCACAGGAGGAAAGCAGACACTTGGTAGTATTTACAATTAACTGCATTACACAGAAGTCCACCTTTGCTTCCATCTCTTTATTTATTTGTTTATTTTAATTTAAAAAGTTACTTTGATAGCTACATGACTTGTGAAGTCCTTTGGCCTTTACCATTAAAAATGTATTGGTTATCAGTGGGGATACTGGCTACTGTAGCTGTAAGAAAGCCACACACATTTTGTTTATTTCATCTTGTTAACTTTCTTAACTGGGACGTGTCCATTATTTAGGTACTTCATCCCTTTGAAAGAATCCTTCAGGTATACATTGCTAACTAAGAGGGATTTCTGACTCCAAATTCAGGGATCATAGTAATATATCTGCATTAATTACATAGTACTTTTATACTGTGGAATGAAAAGGAAGGTAGTATATGCTTGTTTCAAAAATGTTATCCAAGTCATTACAAACAGAGAGCAGTGACCGTCATGCAACACTGTTTTGAGAAAATGGCTTTGCTTTTAAACTGTTTAACAAAGGGGTGAGGTTTTGTATAAGGATATATAACATCATTTCAGGTGATAAGTGGGTTTATTGGTGATATTTGTACCTTTACCATCTATTTCACATTCATGGGCTTAATTTTCTTTATTGTCTAGACTTGAAAAAGATGAATTTGTACAGGTAACATTCTTGGTATTTACTTGAATAGTTTGCTTTGGCAAGTTTCATTATCCCCTTTCAGTACTGTGCAGGTAGATTGAATGGGGTGTCATATTTATAAACATAAGTTTGTTAGTTGCCATGGCAGTACAAAATAATGGTTTTCAGGTGGTATCGTGTCAGGCTGTGTGACAGCTCCCTGGGTGTGGCATTTCTTTACTTGTTTTCTGAAAGTAAACTGTTAACATCTTTGCTATAGATACCAGTCAACAAATGTCCTATCACTGCTATATGACTCATTAAATACCATGGCTAAGTATGTGATATTTGTATTAGTTACTGAAGATGTTAACATCATTACTGAAGGAATGGCTTTTTAACCTTTGCAAGCATAGCATTTCTAGAACTCTGTATCAAACTTTAAATTGCTATTAGAAATTACCCTTAAGGCAGCTGCAAGTTGTAGCACAAATTTACATCTACTGTTTTAACTTCAATATTTTTCTTTTATCTCATATTTTGTAGTTTTTGTTCCCCACTGTTGACTGCCACCTTCCTCTGTCTGGGAAATGAATTTCCCACTTTTAGTGTACTGCAGATTATAGTAATATTAAATTTCCTTACACTGAATGTTGATAAATTCAACAGTTTTAACAGTGTCTACATTCTCACTTTTTTATGATAATACTGTATTATATTATTATTAATATTTTTCTGACAATTATTGTTGTCAAGGCTGATCATGTGCATGTGCTATAGGTTTCATCATTTGTAGCAGCCTCTTTAGATGAAACAGTCACTTCATTTGTAAACTTTGAATCATCATACTCTAGTCTGTGTTTTGAAATATTGCAAGCATGAATTCTTTAGAGAGATGCTTAGATAAAGTTCTGGAATCACAGGATGTCCTCAACATTGTAGACCAGCAAAAGTACAGAGTGCCTGCGCTGGTCTGATGTCAGACATGTGACACCATATGGTAGAATGAATGATGTAATGAAAGGAGTTAATGAGCTGCTTCTTGTTGACCAGTGTTTGATTACCTCATCCTCCATTTGCCTACTATGTGACTCTGAGTGAGTAATTTAGCCAGCTATTGCTCCCAAGCTGAGACTGAAGAATGTCCAGTTGGATTTACCAAATTCAACAAATACAACTGAATAAATAATAAATGCATATTAAAATAAATAAATCAATAATAAATAACTTATTTCACTATTACTTTAATGGAACACAGAACTACACACTGTTCACATGACATTCTGGGGACTAAGGGAGAGTCTGCAAAGTGGGACACACTGTATAACAACATGTTCTCTTTGAATCTAAATGATGTTTTGAGCTCTACAATAAAGAGGATGTAGGGATGAATATGGAGAGCTTAGCTGCTTATGCACCCTGAATTTGGGTTTGTGCTTTGGAAAAGGGTCACTGCAGACTTGAACCTGACATTATTTAACAAGCATTAAAAATTGAAGGCTACATGGCACTCTGGGTTCTGGGTGAATAATACTGCATGTATGTACCACAGTGTGTGCTGCCCTCCCCCACATACATACACACAAGCACATCTATATGTCTAGCTCTGTGTGAGTTTGTATGTTGCACTAGGATCTATATCATAACACTGAAGTGTCAAAACTTTGAATGTTACAACATCGAACCCAAAACCACGAAAGCTGAAAACCTCGAAGACTGAGAACAGCGATTTTTTCCCAGGGAAAAAAATCGCTGTTCCAGTACAAAACATGAAACACACGAACACTACAAACTATTTCTAATGTGGGGGGCTTCACCCCCACCCCCCCATTTAAATATACCAACTCCGAGATTGCACCACAGTGGAGGAAATAGCAAAGCCGCTGAAATGGCCCACCAAATTCTTTCCCTGGGAAAGAATTTGATGTTCCGCGGCTTCGATATTTTCAGTCTTCAATCTTTCAAGTTCGAGGTTTTGGTATTCGAACTTTTCAGCGTTCGATGTTTAGATATACACCCTTGCACTAGATATGTCTAAGGAAAGAGCTGTGCAGATTGTGGACCATGATGACTGCATTCTTATGCAGACTAGGTAAACCTCAAATAACTTCCAGAGACAGAAATTTTTAAAATACATGCTTAGAAAACTGTAACTGAAAGCACAATTGCACAATCAAATGAGGCAATATAAATTAATACTGACATTCATTCTCTAACAAGAAGTAAGAAGCTAAAGAAAAAGCTGATTAAGAAATCTATTCAACACGTGCATCTGTCTGCTTTTATAAGCTGTACAAAATGCAGATAACTACTGATCTGTGTTACACAATATGTTAAATGCAGCCAGACATACTTTTCCATTATCGGGACAACAGTTCTAATGTGCTATAAGGCACACGCCTGCAATGATCGCACAGCTGTTGTATCAATGGTGTTTTTTAATGTGTAACTTCATATAGATATTTAAGCCAACTAATGTGTTCATCATGCCTCTACCCGCCTCTGTAGGTTATACTGCACCCAGTCTTCAACATTATTTTTTTCAGGGGATTTGGGTGAGAGTGCAGAAACCAACTTCACTGACAGATGTAAAATTTATCCAAACAAAACCCTCCTGGCATTAGCAAAACAAAAATTTGCTTTGTAGCCCAGCAGAGGGGGCCTAACAGCATGCTCTGGCTGTTGGCTTCACTTAAAAGGTGATTTACATGTCCCGCCAGTCGTGCTGTCACTCAGTTCCATATTTGCAACCACGACAAGCCTTTTCATTCAGTTCTGCCAGCAGAACAATGAAACAGGGAAATGAATAAAAGCCAGAAGCTGACCAATTCCTTGGCTCGTAACAGCCCTGCAACATGTAAAGTTAATTTGTTAAGTGCAGATTTGCACCTTTGTTTTTGTGTTACCCTACAGGTCTGACTCCATCTTCTCAGACACCTTTAAACGCATGGAGCTCAGTAGTTTAGTGACACTTGGCAGATAAGCAAAACAAACAAAAACACAAAATCAGAAATCAAAGCGGGTATACTTTGATTTCAGGGAGATAACTTGACAGTTTCAACGCGATCGTTCAGCTATCATCTAGTAGCTTAACACGTCTGTTAACCAAATGTGTGTAAAATTTAAAAATAACCTATCTTTTTAACTGTAATATGAAAACAAATATTTTTTACAGATATGTGGTTAGCAGACGTTAAGGAACTGGATTACAGATGAACAAAGGAGTTGAAACTGTTGCCCCAATAATGGAAAAGTACCAATAAAATAATGCCAGGATTATCACTAAAATTTGTTAGTGAAACATATTTTACTGACTTACTGAATTTTTGAGGCAGAAGTAAAATAAATGTTAAGCAACATATAAATTAAGTGCAACTAAACATATGAAAACAGTGCCCAAATTATCTAAATAATTGGATGAAAAATACATTACTGTGGCATTAATAAAATATATCGAAATACCTGATTTGGAGCCTGAATGTAGCAAAAAATAAGGGAGAAGTATTTTTTCTGTCTTGAAACAGTTCAACTGTACTGTTAAAAACAAAGGATTGAGTCAGTAGTAATTCTACAATAGAAGCATTTCTTGAAACCAGTCATTTTTAAAATACATGTTTTGGACAGGTCAAGTTAATAACATATTCAAAGGTATTTACACATTTCTTCTAGCAGTACAATGCTCTTATGATCACTCTGCGGTCATTAACCAGTATAACATGTTCTAAAATCTATTAATCTATATTTCATTCAAGTCCAGTCAGTTAACACCATGTAAAATCTGCATTATCTTTATATTCCATAATAGTATAGGCACAGCTGACAGAAACTGAAAGGTTATCATGATGCGGTATTTAAGGCACGGATGGTAATTTGGACAGCATTTCGCACAGCATAACCAGATATACCATCCTTGTAAAATGTAGGACATTTGAATTATCGAGACAACATTATAAAATTCTTTTCTTGGCAGTCTTTCATCTAGTCCAATCATATAATTTCTTTAGATGTCAAAGATGGATAAAATATGTGTTGTTGAAGACTGAACTCTCAAGCATCAGTTTTCTGAAGTTCAACCCTTCTGAGAATCAGAGTTCTATAGGAAATTACTATCTGTGACTTCTACCAGAAGTGATGCCTTTTGGGGGGAAATTTCCCCTTCTTTGAGTTGCTGTAATCATGGAGTTGGTATATACAACTTTGGGAGAGTGGGGGGGGGGGGGCTTGCCTCCAGCAAAAAACACTTTAAAAAGTTCTTTTTGGCACTGCAGTTCTCGTAGTGTGATCCTTGGTGCATTGACGTTTATCCACTCATAGTGAAAGCATCAGCCATGATAAAAGTAAAGACTACACACAAAACAAGATGTCCTGTAAGATAAAACACAGAAGGACATCATACAAGGATTTCTAAACTGGTATGGCGCACTCTTTTCCACTTTGGCTGTTGCTACATTTATATATTGTTCTGCATCATTTTATCAAATATAGCTTTGAATCAAAGAAAAAATTGTAGGCACAAATGATTGAAAGTACATATGACTGAAAAGTTATTTCATAAAAAAAAAAAAAAATTCTACACAACATACATATACTTAAAAAAATATTTGTGTGTGTGTGTGTGGGGGGGAGCTCCATCCACCTATACCCTCAATCCCATAGATATATATTTTAATTCCATGGTCACACACCTGTGGAGAAAAGAAAAATAAAACAACATTCAGTGAATCAGTGTTGCCATACAAACTTACACAGCTACAAATCTGGGGTTCTAACTTGATGGTGGACATTGACAATCTGCATAAAATCTTCTAAATTACATCCTTAACAACTATCATGATCAAAAATGATACCAGAAATGCAATCTGTAAATGTCTACAGTTTTTAACAAAATGGCTTTTCAGTCAAATGTAGTATCATGTCTTTTTACAAACTGTGGTTTAGTAAACTCTATTTTCTAGTAACTTATACAGAAACACACACACACACACAGATAGATAGATAGATAGATAGATAGATAGATAGATAGATAGATAGATAGATAGATAGATAGATAGATAGATAGATGGATAGATAGATAGATAGATAGATAGATAGATAGATAGATAGATAGATAGATAGATAGATAGATAGAAAGATGGATAGATAGATGAATAAAGATATAGAGAGATCCGTATCATGGTATTTAGCTAGCAGCCACCTTGTGGTTCAAATGAAAATAACTGATTTATTATCAGTGGAGAAAAACTTTAGGCTGACTTTGCCATGAATAAAAGAATGTATAACAACAGCTTAACTGGTATAAAAATGGTAAGCAGTCCATTCTTTTCAGCTGTGAAAATCCAGATACTCAGCTCTGGTGTCAACCAACACAAAACAAATGCAGGTGTTGAGAACTCAAAAATGCATTCATAGGTTCTAGATAATTAACAAAAGAAAGTCTGTCACTTCTGCTATGGCAGCTAAGGATATCTGGTAAGAGACTAAACAAAGGGTAATACAAAAAAAATGAGAAATTGAAAGCTCTGTTTTATGGATAGGAAGATACAAGCAGTCAAAATGTTTTTAGTCCCTTAAGTTTTATACACAGGTTATGCATATTTTTATCAACCAGAAGAGAAGTTGTAGCTAGCAATTAATAAAGAGTTGAAGCATTTTATCTGGGATGGGAAAACAGCAAGAGCCAAGTGGCATAAGCTGATCCTTTCAATAGAACAAGGTGGTCTGGGATTACATGATTTGAAGGGGTATTTCAGAACTACAGTTAAGACTTGTATACATAGCACAAGCAGAAAGCTATAATTCAAAGTGGAAAGGGATGATGATGAAACAGGAGGAAGCTCAAGAAACAAGGAAAACTGGGATTTTGGATCCAGATCCTTAAGGAGAATAACAATAACCATAAAGAATATTATATTTACAAAGCAGCAGAAAGTATTTCAAGAACTAAGCCAACACGGGAATGAAGAAAGGAGATTTTGATGATAAGGATGACTGCAATTAGGGATACAGACAATAGGCAAGATGGGTTGGAATTTACTGGAGAAAACTGACAAAGGAACCAACGTATTGAGAGCAAATAATTAGACAGTGAAGGGTAACAGAACAGGAAGAGGCCAAGAATTTATTTTGACTGCAGGCTAGAGCTTGCCTTCCCTATCAAGGATTGATATCAGAGTATAGACAAACAAAAAATAATAGGGGACTTCTAAGCAAAAGGCCAGCACTGGTAGAGTTTTTGGGAGAATCTAGAACAGACTCTGCTGTTAAAAAATGGGATAACTAGTACAGCATGTAAAATACTGCATGATAACTATAGGAATCAATCGGGGAGGTTAGAAAGGATTGGCAAGAGAGACTGGATAAGCAATTTATAAAGAAGCAATGGGGCGATATATATATGACTCCCAAATATGCAACAAAGTGTAGAAGAAGATTTAGGATCTTTGCTTGGAAGTGTTTATATAGGTATTTTTATACCCCAAGGTAGATAGCTGATGTTGGTGGTGTGATTGTGAAGAAAGAGGTAACTGGGAACATACTTTCTAGGAGTGTAATGAGTTGGCAGATTTTAAAAATTCTCTCCAGACTGCTCTATCAGAAATACTTGCTGAGCAAATTGGTATAACTAAGGAAATTATTTTTTGAGCGATAATACAGAATTGGAATTCTCTAGACATGCTAAGGCCTTACTGAGTCTAATTATGGTGGCTGCCAAAAAAGCAATTACTAGAAAATGGAAATCAATGTCTAAACTGACTGTGTTAAAAATAGTGAATGCAGTAACAAGACATAACACAACTGGAAACGGGATGTTTAGGAAATGGTAGGAGCAAAATACATGGAAAAAATAGGAATTGTGGGAACAATACATGCAGAATAATGTTTTGGGGGAGGAATGAGGTTTAAAAGATAGCAAGATTTGAATGAGCTATGTAATGTATGATTGACAACGACTGGCTAGATTGTAAGTGATGCATAATGTCTGCAACTAAAAATATGTCAATATGATTTGTTTTCATTTTTATAAATGTATGATTGCCTATGTCATAAGCGCTAATTTAGTAAAGATGTTTCCCACCTAAAAAAATAAATAAATAAATAAAAGTCTGTCACAAAACAACATTTGCTTTGTACAAATCAATGTGTATATTACCAGGACTTACTCTGGCTTCATCCCCCGTCCACTTTATTAAAGCATGCTAAACCTAACCCTGACCAGACCCCTGTGCCTAACTCTATGCCTACACCTTCCTTTAGAAATTTATTTTCCATGACACTACCACTACGCAGGGCATTAAGAGACACACCACATGCACCAGCATGCACTTACTCCTACTCCTTATTCTTCCCCTAACCCACAGACACTCCCACACTCATTGCCACCTGTAATGCCAAAACTTCTGCTATATCTGAAAGTTTCAGCATGAACAACAAAACCCACATTTACCTTACCCCAACAAATTCTCTTGCACTTCTTTTAACATCATTTGATATTATGCACACTGGATCACTCCTTCAAGCACTTTCATTATTCAACCACCTACACACACACACACACACACACACACACACACACACACACACACACACACACACACACACACACACACACACACACACACACACACACACACACACACACATGCACACTGAGAAAGTTTTCCCATCTTGGCCACCAGAGGCATGTGGATGAGTTGTGGTCTTCTCTGAACAGAGTTAGATGGAATAATGGAGGGGCATGTAATTATTTTGCCTACCTGTGAAGATAGACGTCCATTATGAATTCCACACCTTGCCTGCTGAAGCAGGCACAATGGGTAGGATCACATTTCCCATGTAGTGAATGGACTGGTCTCTGGGATGTTCAGCCTCTTGAAAACCTCATCCAGTCAGGTCTTAATTATCCATAGCTCAAGGAGAAGACTGCAACTGTGACTGAGTCCTTCAGCAATTTAATTTCTTCTGGGATCTGAGCATCTGTAACAGAAAGGTTCAAACTGTGACTTTCTTCCAAACACATATTACTTCCTGCAACATTTGTTCATGTACCATGCCAAGGACTGGTTGTTTGAAGTAGAAAAGGCTCTGGTCTCATCCCTCTTTGAATAATGGTAGGAGTGAGAAACAGTTCTCTCTACTCAAGCTAGTTTACCTGAAGCCCCCTATTGTGAAGGCTTCATTGTCCTTTTCCAACCCACCAGTGAAGGTTGCATCATCTGAATCTGCTTTGGGTTTGGCTGTAGTAAAGGAATGCTTATATTGAAATCTGAGGTCACTGTACATCTCTGAAGAGCCCAGAGTCAAGTGCCTGACACTGACAGAAGGTCCATGATAATATGGCACCTCACTGTCAACAGCAGCATCTGTATTTGTACATATAAATGAGACTGCAAGGATGCTGGCCATCTTGAAGTGAAGGAGGTGCAGTTTCTGAGATTAAGATTTATTCTACCAAGGAGTTTCTAGAGTTTGTGTCTTTTGGCTTTTCCCAGTTAGGGGTCGCCACAGCGGAACTCCTGTCTGCTAATGATTGGCAGTAGATTTTTACGTACTGGTTTGCCGGGCCTAACTCACAACCTTCAATGAAGGAACGCCCATTCACACATGTTGCTACACAGAAGACGCTCTAACTGAGAATCGAACAGGCAACGTCTAACTGTGAGGCGACAACGCTACCGCATCACCACCACCGCAGTACCAAGGAGTTTCTAGAGTACATCCAGTTTATCTACCCTTTTTAGAGCAGATGGAGATGAATGTTGATGTTTTTAAATTGAATAAATTGACTATGGAAGTGATAACTCAAAGTTCATCATCTTTTTTCCCAGATACTAGTTCAAATGACGGTTTACAAACAATAGAGAACCTCATATATTTGAGTATCTCTTCAAAGACTGAATTAGCAGAACGGTCAGTATAGTGGGAAGCTAGTCAAGTGTATGAAGCCAGTTTTAGTGAGTCTAGTTTACTATGAAAGAAAAAGTTTTGCTGAAAGCTGCCTTCAACTCTAGTGGACTTTGCACTGTTCCCCATTGTTGTGCAGCCATGGAGCTGGATTTTATAACTTTGGAGGTGTAGGGTGCCCCTCATATGGAAGGTGCAGGTTGCTTCCTCTTGTAAAAAGACTTACTTCGATGTGCATTAAAACTAGCTTTCAGTGACTTAATGTAATGGTATTGTCACTGGCTGAAATTTTCTTTGGTTAGTTTACATGAATCTATAGAATGAGTGGAGGTCTCAGTATCCTAATTCATCTCAGCTGCAATGACCTCAAGTAATCCCAGATTCCTCTTTCCAACAGGAGACTATAAAAGAGAGAGAGAGAGAGAGAGAGACAATTCCCTCTGGTTAGCTGAATGTGCACTGAATGTCATGCACTGGAGTCCTAATAACAGAGGTGATGTACGGTGGAAGTGACATCTGGTAAGTTCAGTATTACTTGGGGCCCTGCATGTGTGGCAGTTCATATCCCTCTACAAATGCATTGCCACATTCATAAGGGCAGATCTAAATACACTTCAAAGAGCATACATAGTTCTGTTATGTGGGATTTCCCTGGGGCCATATGGCATAGGAAGATCCAGGGGATTTTTAGTTTTCTCTTGATGGAGAACCTTCCCCAGTTCATAGGGAGGCAAGAAGAATGGACTGCCTAAGTGTGAGTTTGACAACTGAGCATTTGCTAGAGGTCCTCAAAAATGCACTCATGATGAAATAACTAAGTGTGGCTAATCAATGGATATTCCAGTGTGGGAAGGTTAATACTAGCATTCCAGGAAGCACTCCCAGTGATAATGTTTAAGGTTCACCTCTCATATGTCTCTCAGTGTCATCTGATAATAGTTATGACTTTGATCCCTCACTAACTAAGGCAGAGAAAACAGCTTGCAAGGAGCTAGTATCCATTTAGATTAACTGTCAAAATTCTGAGGAACAAAATTGCAGTCCTGAAATTTTGAAAATCAAAGCTATTGTGATAACTTTATCCCAGGGAGTATCATACCACCCATTGCAAATTTATTGCCATATCACAGGCTTTCAGTATATTACCTCTGAGGTCAGAATACTTCAGAAAAGAGAGAAAGAAATGGCATTTTTTTTTTTGCAGTTTCAGGATTTGCAATTTCAGACCTTGAAATTAGGATAAGTACCACATGCAGGAGATGGACTTTGTAAGAAGGGCTTTGGGTGATGGCTACTCTTCTGATCCCTTACCTTCCCCTGTTTGTCACAGACCTTGAGTTTGCATGGTATACACATATCTGACTATGACTTAGGATAATATGAGAGGCCTTCCTGCAGCCCCTTCACTGGCCACCATTCACCAATACTATCTCTTTTGTAGTAATGCAGACATTAAACCTGTCATGTACTTCTTCTGTGGGGGGGACTGAGACTTGTGAACTCCCACATCTTGCCTCACTCCAAAGAAAAATAAAATGTCTAGCAGTGAAGATTCTGATTTGTGGACTGGTGAGTTGTGGATCACTAAAAAAGCTTTTGTGCTTTAGACATAGTATGCAGAAATATTACATATGAAGGCCAAGCTGTTTTAGTACTAGAAAAGTAATGCAGGATGTAGGAGATAAATTCTCATTTCTGTTCTAGCAGATGATGTCATGACATTTACCAGTGAGATAAGTCCTTGAATGGGGGTGGGGAGTGATGTAAACATTTCTGAGCTTCTGAGCTATTCAGTGCTGGGAATATCATCAGAAGCCTTAACATTTACTACAAAAGGCCTTCAAATTCATATTAACATATGATGCCAAAAAGGAGAAGAGGGGTATCTGAAGTGAGCAACTGAAAGAAGAGAGCACAGAAAACAACATGGTATAAGAAACTGTGAGAAATGGCAGACTTTGCTGATATATGGATTTTCCATCAGACTATGCCACCTATGACTTGGGTTTGAGTAGCATTTCTCTTATCAAAGGGATTCCAGAAAAGCTATGGAGTAGTGAAGAATGGTCATCTCTGTTGTTCCAGCAGTGAGTACGGGGACTGATCTCACCACTGTTGTCACTCACTGCATTCTGGTGGTACAGACGATGCCAAGAATGATTTATTTTGGCATAAGAGGTGCTTTGAGATTACATGCCTGTGGTATCACATATGTAATTAGTGCTGTCTGGCACACTGCATATGGAGAACTGGCCAGGAATTTTTGGTAAGCCCTTCTCTAGTAATTACCAGGTTTTGTCTGTCATTTAGCACAAAGGAGATTGGCTCTGAGCTGTTAATGAACTTCATCCTATAGTCCAAGGTTTGATTCCTTTGGCCAGCTCTTAATCAGAAAATGCTCTTGGGCTGTGACTGATATGGGTCCCTGTACATCAGTCTCTATCCCATTAAATAATCAAATTAAAAAATAAATAACTTTTAAAAAAACAGTTCCATCTGACTTGCTGTGATGGTGACAGTAGGGATTCCAGTGGTTTCATGGTAAAAGAATCTGTGATGGCAGGCATAGCACTGTAGTAATAATAAAACATTTATGAGGAACTGGGGCTCAAATGGAGAAAAGAGATGAACAAATATAAAAACAGTGATGCTAAGAAGGAGTCTGCATGTTCCTCCTTTGTAGGTTTTTCTGGGTGGTCTGGTTTTCTCCCACATTGACAAGACATGCCCCGGGATTTATGAAGCTCAGCACAAGGATGGCGGTAGGCTTGCGCCGACAGTGCGGCGTGAAGATGGCGCAGTAGCGCCAAATGCATATTAATGAAGGCGCGCTGCCGCCACAGCCACGTGCACAGGAAAGGAGCCCGAGTGCATAGGGCGTGTCGAAGTGCCGCACAGAGGCGTGGAAATGGCAGCTGCCGACGTGCAACCTAAAATGCTTGCATATAAGAAGTTGCAAGATAGTAATCACATCTGTCAGTGTCCCTGGATACTGAAATGTATGCTAAGCATGCAAGAAAGGTCCTGCGAACACAAAGTGAAGAAGCAAACACAAATGCACGGCAGGGAATAACAGGTCCCTATCCTGCGAACAAATGACATGGAAGACCGCGTGGCTGTAGTCCAACGCCGTTTAGATAGCTATACCAAGTGGAAGTGAAATGCATCATATGTTAGCGAGCCGCCTGTAGGTACGTCCAGCCCAATGGTGAGGGTCACCAGCTGACCCATGATGTGAGGGAGGGTACACAGCTGGGCAGATGTGTCCATAACAAAATACATGATAAATGTAGATATCTAGCGGCCTTATGTCCGAATCATATCCCACAAGGCATGTAATAGTCACATACAAAAGGTATGTCCGTATTTCACATACCAAATGTGATAGGAAATAGAATAAGCATGTAAACGAAACAGAAGGAGCATATAAACAGCTACAACAATAAAGAAACATGTAGGCCGAAAGGAACAGTATTATCCATACCGTCGACTGTGGGGACGTGTTGTCTAGTACAGTCGGATATGTGTACGGAATATATCCCATCCTGGACATAGGAAAAGGTGGAATCCTACCAATGAGCAGAACAGGCTGCCAAAATCCAGAAGTCAGAGGTACAAGCCGAACTTGTCAGGATGTGTCACAGTTGAACGGGTAGTACGTGGGTATACTAACCATGTAATGAAAGTTAAGTATGGGCGTCTACCTATGTGCGTGAGGCATAGCATGTGGAAAGCAAACATGGCAAGGTAGTCCACACAACCATAAAGGTACCTGACACATGTAAGGAATTCACTGTGTTACTCTGGCCATGTCATGGGCCAACAACCAAAGTAGTGATTTATGGGGTGTGAGTAATCTGTGTGTGTGTGGGGGGATGGGTAATGGTACAATCCTCCAAGGCGGTACTGTGTCGTATGCAGAATAGGTGAACTAGAGGTGTATGAGGGAGCAGTGGGTGAAGCTGAAAGAAACACACACACATGTATAAACAGCTGCAATACAACCAGACAGGCCATACTGTAGAACACAATCCCACAAACATATGAATATTGAAATGTGCGATACAAATCGATAGACATGTCACTGGCACATACCCGCAGACTGGTCCTGATGGAACTGGCCATAACAAATGCAACACACCTGGATGCATAATGGACTACCCAGCATCCCCTCCACATCACACAACCCGCTCCCATACCTGAATGTCTACCAAATCCAGCCATACTTGGCCGACTGGTTTGGTGCAGCCACAGCTACACATAGTGACCACTACGCATATGTGGTAGGTAGTGTCACCCTAGGCAGTTGCAGGATTGCACACTATGTATCCCTGGCATGTAAAACCCCCAGCACATTTTCATATAGCCAAAAAGATGTTCGTTATTTCTCTTGTGGATCAGTCCAATTTTTGGATATCCCTCATGGGATATGTAACCTGTGTAAACATTAGAATGGAAGACACGAAGTCCAGTCCAGTAGATATCTGGACACAAGTTGGAATGTGCATTAGAGGTGCATGACACTGTCCATCCCTAAGTGGTCATGCATAACCTACCACCCAGGATCAAACACCTGCCCGTGACGCATGTGTCCCAACACGAAAAAGCGGGAGAATATATTGCACACATTTGCATAGTGGCACATGGTATAAGGGCAATGAAGGTACTGATGTAAACAGGATACCCCTGATCCACTGTGTGAGGGACAAGTAATGTGTGTGTGTAGGTGTGACCTGACCAACAATGGTACAATGCCAAATGTCATGTGACCGTAGGGAATAACTATGCACCATGCTGCATGTAACAGTTGCCTAAAGCGGTCACGTCAGGTTAGAATAAATGTAAGTCGTACAAGAAACAGGCAAACAACAAAAGTGCCAAAGGTAGAAGGCTTACAGCTAGGAAACAAATGACTGTTTTAAACCTGCAGTGACCGTGGCTATGTGTCGGCCCAAATAATCTGGTGTCCGCAGTAGGGTTGTCATCTGTCCCACTTTGCGAGGGATAGTACATCATTGGACAGTTGTGTCCTGACAAAAGACATTTCAAATGACAAATGTCCTGGGATTGTAGGACATAATTATGCCCCATATGTTATGTAAAAGTAGCAGAAAAGAATTATTGCAGTATCTACAATACCTAAATGTTACAAAAATCGGAATAGGCAAATAAACCGCTACAACAATAGGCTTTTATGTCAGCAAATAAGTAAAGTTCTATCCGTTGTACTGACCGTGGGTATGTGTCGGCATGTAAAACCAGGTGTGTTCCAAAAATGTCCCATCTTGGCCATGTGAAAAGGTGCCAACCCTAGTCCCAGAATACAGCACAACCCGTACATATGACAATGTCAATGATACCAATGGTCAGAGTATTCGCACAGTAACTGGCCAGACCCTTAAGCTCACAAAGCCAGTGCACTTTGGGGGAAAGGTGTTGAATGAGAATGACTACTCACAACAATGAAGAGTACAGATGCATTTAACTGCAGACAATTAGTAGTATTACGAATCTGTCAACAGGTTCCAAGTTAATAGTACTAATATGGTAGAAGTGTCCATGATTGTCCCTGAGTTGTCATATCCTTGTCCCTGTAGACACGAGTCTGAGTATCAGAGAGGTCTGTACACAGAAGTACACCAACCAACTGTCCCAGCTGTTGACTAGACTATTGCATACCTGTAGTGAATTTATAACAGATGTCCGGAATAATATTCATTGTATGTATAAATGAATGAAATAGTCAAATGGGAAGGGAAACCACTCCCCCAACCCACATTATGTAGTGGAACCACTCCCTACCCTAAATTATGTAGCGCTGACCCAATAATGTGGTCAGAGGTGCCCAAACACCTGCATCTATAAACACAGGTAGACTGTGAAACTCTGGACTAACTCTGGCCATGTGCTACATCTGATCTTTGAACAGCGCCAGGGCAGTGCTAGTCACCAGTCGGCCGAGCATAAACCCAGACCAGCACATGAAAACCCTGACAATCTAACACGTGTATGTGCGAGGACTATAAGCGTAGGGGTTATGAATATCCTTGGAGTGAGTAGACTCACAGCACGGATCCAGAGCACTAGGAATCAGGGAATGTCCAAATTGTAGTACTGTGGTTTTCCCAGCAGGAGAATGGATGCCTGCTATGTAAGGGAAGCGGTGAGGCATATGTCAGAGTAGCTATGAACCATGGATATACATATAAATGAGCCTGAACACCAATAGTGTAGTGGTTACAGCATCCGCCCAACGTAAAGGCATTCCCGGTGCAAGTACAACTATAGCACATATTAATTATGTAATGAATGCCTCTGTGCTGTAAAGCCAACAGTTATACATGTAAAGGTGACCGCGTTCGCATGGGTCCGTTAACCGGATTCCATCAAAGTGGTACTGTCATAAGGAATAAGGCACATGTAATCCTAAAGACGTGCCTGTAAACATATGTAAGTCAGAATACGTAGATACAAGTGGGCCTGCGTGG
This sequence comes from Protopterus annectens, assembly GCF_019279795.1. Lineage (NCBI taxonomy): Eukaryota > Metazoa > Chordata > Ceratodontiformes > Protopteridae > Protopterus > Protopterus annectens. Next base: position 741,792,369 of record NC_056745.1, on the reverse strand, counting down.
GTGTACGCAGCTATTAGCATAGCAAATGTATGATGTCTTCTACAGCTGTAACTGTCATATATATATAGTTATATAGATGTGTGTATAGAGAAATATCCACAGACATAACAGAAATATGCAATTATATAGCTACATATCTATCTATATATACATATATATATATATATATATATATATATATATATATATATATATATACATATACATATACATATAAATATATATATATATATATATATATATATATATATATATATATGTTAGGAATGCTGAAAGACGAAAGCAAACCTAAGGGTTGTGAAGGGAATCCAGAGCAAGTTAGGAATTATGAAGTGCTCGCAGCGTATGTCACATAAAGCTGCACAAGTGTGGGTAGAGCACCGCTCTCCACACCAGAGGCAGGGCTATACCAGTGGCCATAACAATCATTGAAGTGCTACGTCAACATTATAAACAGATGGAATGCAGGACATGTTGCGACCACCTGCAGTTGTAACACGCAAATTGTTCGTAATGCATAACACCAGGAAAGGCACGTATGTGCAAATATTAATGGATGGTGAGCCTGTGAATACACGAGGTGGTACAAAATGTGTGTAGGGCCCCAATGCTCATGAGAGGGCAATGTGTAAGGGTGTGTCATGGCTGTGATATCAGGTGAATAATGTCTGTTATGCGGGGAAACTCAACCTGGGTGTGCAGGAGAAACCATGGATATGCGAGTATGGACACAGGAGTGATAGGGTATGTTGTGCCGGGTGCAATGGAGCAGCCCTTGGAGGTCAGCTAGTAGGGCTACCACCATTTCAAATGCTCAAAGTGGGACATTTTCTGTAGAAATGTCAGATTTGCAGGACAAAACATACCCATGACCAATACAAATGATAGAACTTCACCTTTCTGCCAAAATAAAAGCTTATTCGTGTAGCATTTGAGTTGCTTATGCTATTTCATATAACATGTAGGTGTTTCAGAGAAAAAATAACTGTTTTATGAAACTATGAAAGAAAACATAGGAAATATTTCCGTACAATAATCTCAGGACACCTGCCATTTAGTCAATTTTTCGCAGGACACAACTGCCCAAAGCGGGACTGTACCTCACAAAGTGGGACAGGTGGTAACCCTAGCTAGTACGTAGTTGCAATTCCCAGATAGAGCGTCATTTGCGTGGAGACATGCGTGAATGGGCATATCGTTGTCGGACGTTGTGCATCAGGTCTGGCAGCATGGCACGTAAAACCTATATGTCACCCATGAGCGGAACGGAGTTCTGCTGTGTCAACCCCAAACCGGGAAAAGCAGAAAGACACAACTACATGAAGACAACAATTTGTCGACGTACAGTCACAGTAACACATACACACATCTTATCAACAGTAATAATATGAATGTGTACAGAAACAAACACAGTAGCAGGAATAATAGGCTGCGCATACGAGGAATAGGTGGAATGACACTATCATAACCCAGCTAGTAGCAGCACCCCAGACATGAAAAACCTGCGACATCTGTCCACTGTATAACGTGCAATATACTGAGCACAAGTTCACCGGAGTGAAGTGCCGGTGTCAGAATGACTAAGACAATAGTATGCTGTTGAAGCAGGGATAAAACCAATACGCATGTGTAGGTGTCCATGTCCGGGAAATGTATAGGTTAACGGACACACATATGTATATATAGATAAAAACATATATATATACACATAGCTATAATAATTTACATACACATTTATATCCATCGGATATATATATATATATATATATATATATATATATATATATATATATATATATATATATATATATATATATATATATATATATATATATATATATATATATATATATATATATATATATATATATAGTATAGATATTATATATACACACACAAACACACAAGGATATACTACGGATATATATAGATAGATATATATACACAAACAACAGGTAGTGATATATACACATACACACAAAACAAACTATATGTCAGTGTAGATATACACATTCACATAAATAGGTTACTTCACAGCAATTATGGGTAACCTATTTACAGCCTGGGCATTTGTGACTGGGAGGTCCAATAAAGAAATGTTGTACCCCCTACATCGCCCAGCTAGGCCGGACAGACATACAGACAGGCAATACAGATCAATACACTGCCGCTGTCCAAAACACCGGTAGGAAAGGACCAGTGGGAGAGTTCTGCAAGGTCTACGCTTTAAGCATGGATAACGGTGTCCCTTGCGGGACCCCAAAAAGTAATGTATGAAAGAATCTGCTGACACTAATATGAGCAGGATGTAGGTGTACATGGACAGTAGGTTGTGCCAGTGTGATAATACATGGGTTGACGAAACGTACAACATGTGTCCCGAGATGGGGAGAGTGGGCAATGTGTAGGGGTGTGCTCATACCCCAGCTGCGCTCGCAGTAAGTGTTTGTCATGACTGCTGTAGAGGGGTGCCAGGTAGGTGGACCATGGGTATGCATTAATGGGCTTAAGTGTGCAGGTGCTGGTTGGCAGAGATGTAGTAGGCCCACCCAGTGGAAGTCATTAATATTCCTACGTGGGCATAGCATACGCCTACACCTCCCAAACCTGAAGAGCACATCTACCGGATAGTTTGTAAACCATCTGGGAATACAGAGAGACCTGCACAGTGCCCTGTACCCGAGTAGCATGGATGTCCATAGTTATGTATCAGAATGTACCAAAGTCCAAAGAAACACTACCATAATTACTGATATTAGGTGAACAGGTGGCGGAATACAGGTAATGACAGATGACAACATGTATGAGTCATAAGCAGCATGTACCTCGACAAACGTGAATGAATACATATGTTCTGTGACTGTGAATGTGTCTGGTTAATAGAACCAATCATCTAAATATGTCCCGCAGGGTGTTATGCATTGTTCCTGATATGGTGTTCAGTCACACCCATTGGTATGTGAGTTCTGCTACTGACGGAAACCGCATAAGTTGTGACCACTTCAGGTAGATGATAGCATAATAGAAGAGGTTAAACACCCATACGCCTGTGAGGGACACACCCATCTGGGCAGTTGTGTCTTGCAAAATGACAGTTATGGCACATGGCCTGTGCATACCTCTCAACTGTCCCCGAATTTCACGGACGTCCCTGATTTCGACCCAGATTTCAACTCTGTCCCTCTTAATCCCTCCTAAAACTAGTGACTTTTGGAGGAAAGGTGGTGAATTACACTTAATGAAAACTGACAATAATTAAGAGTTACAATTTTACTTCAGAAAATGTGTGTTAATTCATATGCACTGATTCTGTCAATGTATCAGGTTAATAGCACTAATATTTTAAAGTTGTCCCTGATTGTCCCTGTTTTTCCCTGACTTGTCCCTGATGCTGTTGAAATTTGTCCCCAATTGGTTGAGAGGTCTGGGCCTGTGAGTTCGGGAATGGAGGCTATATAGTGTGTGTAGTGGTGTCAGACATCACGTTGTTGTATCAGTAACAGCTACATGTAATAGGAAACAGTATTATCAATTATAATGTTACATGAATACCTTAACGTATGCAAACCGTGGAGGTCGTCCGTGTACTACTGGCTGTGGCTCAGACCTCTCAACCAACTGGGGACAAATTGCAACAGAATCACGGATAAGTCAAGAAAACACAAGGACAATCAGGGACACATTTAAAATATTAGAGATATTAACTGGAAACATTGACAGAATCAGAGCATTACACTACATTTGTAAATGTGTCCCTGCTTTTCATGACCTGCCCCCGAGTCTGCAGAAATGTGTCCCCGATTGGTGAAGAGTTCTGGTATTGTCACATGTGATGTGTGATGAGGGACTGTCCCATGCAAAGTGGGAAAGGTGTCACTCCTACAGTCTCTTGTGCAATCTGAAAGGTGGTCAATGTGCAGTTGGTATGCGGTAGAATGGCTCGGCAGACCGCTGTGTTAACAAACTCAAGTCACATGTCAGCATTGCAGAGTATCGGTTCCCATGTATCAGGCAGATGGGAGCAGATCGTATGAGGAACATGCATATAATATGATTACGTCACTGGACAGGCCGCCGAGTCCGTACAGTTGAACGGCTGCTGTCGCAAAATGGTTACACATACCCGATACTGTAGTCATGTAGTCCGATGTAATACGCATCACAAGGGATCGCACACACCCAGCGTGAGTGACAAATGTAAGCGGACATGTCGGAGAGCGAGCGGCTGTAAGCGTGTTTGTCTACCAGTACCACCTGCTGGACTGTGCCTTACCCGATTTGTATCCAAAGGCGTCAGCATGTCCACAAAGAACCGCCCTATAGACGTGATGGTAGACATACCCTGCGCACATAGCTCATGTGACTGAACAATAGACCATGGCATATGTACAGACAATAGACCGCAAACACCATACAGTGCAGACATCCAACAGTATAGCAATGTACTTGCAGATATTTCCGGACCACTGGTGTGTGTATGCTTGGCCGTCCTGTGTATCAGTGTGTGAGCATGCCCAGTATGACTGTTGTGCATGTTGTAGACTGACAATACCGTCATGTGTATGAGCATGCAAAGTATGGTCAACTGTATTGCATGTGTCACATGTCCAGATAGTTAGTACTGTGTTGCTGACCCCTCTGTTCTACACAGACAGGTGACATGCTGTGTCTGCAGGGTAGCTAATGGTCATGTGGCATTGACAGTTGCTACATGTCTGTATAGCATGGTGGGACATGCAACCACAGTCCTACACAGCACCATGGGTGGTGCACATGACTCACATGTGTAGGTGTGACAGTGGGCACAGACAACGGTTGTGCACATTTGCCGCTACTGTACAGGTCTGCCAGGTACTCCATGTCAGTGTATGGACCTACCTAAATTGCTGGTTGGAGGGATACCAGGGTACGTCAGTTCCCAGCCTTAATTACCAGCACAGTGATGTTGGACATCCTATTACACATCCTACATCAAACAGCCTGGCCTGCTGTCGTCTGTGTGTGTTATACGGGGTTGGGGTCTGTCAGTGGGCATATCCATAGGCCATCGTATATCATTTGTCTGTATTGGTCCACATCTGTCCAGCTGCATGGGACGTGTGTGGGCTGTACGGACACACATGATGATCAGCCCATAATCTGCAGTGGGTAGGACACCCTGTGTACTACAGTCTACCATTGTGAACCCCATATGTGCTACAGAGGTCATGGTGCCACTATGGATGTGTACTGTCTGCTGCCCTAACATTTGGCCACCACAGTCACTTGTAGGCTCACATACATACCTGAGCAATGAGAAAGTACACATTGTAATACAACCACCACTTGTTAGATCAATGGACATACCCTGGTTGTGTTACGGATGCACACAGTGCACCTCCCTTACATGGCCAGGCACAGGTACTGTCATGTTTGGCATCCATTGTACTGTGTGCGGGTCAGAGAGGGGAAATCCGTGGGTACTTACTGTGTCAGTGCATATGCCATGTGTTGCCTCTTTGCCAAGGGCAGGTCATACTGTGCACGGGCTGTCGCTGACTGTGCCCTACACAGGTAGTTCCTTCACCAAGTCACACTGTGCCTGTACAGGCCTTGGCAGTGGTGTTGGGCTGTGTGGCCCTACCCCATGCTGTTTGTGCTGCAACTATTACTGCAGGCTAGCATTGTGTAGCATAGCAAATAACATAACAACATGTATGCATGTAACTTGTGAATACTGCAGAGCCCCTACAGATGTGTCTGGATACCAGAACTGTGAACCGAGCATCCCAAACACATGCACATGTATATGTCTTGCCTGTGCATCCGCCTCAGTATGGTGTGAGTGTTCAGGTGTGTGTGCATTGCTGATGGGTGTTATAAGCCACTACACCAGTGCTTACCTAGCATCCCCCACTGGGAGACTGTAGGGGATGTCCACATAGGCATTGGTGTGCTATCACTGTGTCAGACGCCATATATCGGACGCATCACAGCTTCCAGGGCAGACAGCACACACATTCAATGTTATGCCCTGGCCATTGCATAGGGCCTAGCTGTTGGAGGGTATGCCCCTGCACTGACTGTAGGCCCTACCCTGCTACCCAGGTGATGCTACGTGTGCAGGCTATAGCACCCAGTACCCCAGGGTACTCATCCATATGGTGGAACAGATTCATATTGCAGGTCCACTAATCACATATGTGGAGGACCTGTACGTGCTCACTAGCATGTGTTGACATGGCATCTGTGAAGTGGTGCAATACTCTGGATGCAAATGCCTGTGAGATACCCATGATATCCCCAGTTGTGCTGTGTGAGGTACCTGTGGCTAGTACACCTAGGACAACATATCCCATGGTATCCACTGTGATGCGTTCCTCTCGGCCTGTGTGATGTGTTAGGCACAGGTCAACAAGCTGCTGTAGGAGGTCTCTGTCCACCCCATAGTGCTCTAACATCCCCAGCCCATGTAGACTCTGGTAAGTCACCCTTGGTCAATAAAGTCGTATGTCACCCCAATAAGGGTTGTTCGGCAGCATACACATCTGCACTGCCCCAGCCCCCTGCACATGTTGGTGTACGTTGCCTGCTGCAGCCCATGTCATTTGGTTGGACTGTGTCATGAAATGTCCCTGCAGGTATACACCGGTGGTGTAGAGTGTGGATGACATATGTGTGTATGCTGCTTGCTTGCATTAGTGTACTGTTCATGTGCGGGCTGGCCATGTCATCAGCTGATTGTGCTGATCAACACCTGTTTGTGCAGCCTGGACACCCTGACTACCCCACCACTGCTGTCATCCCTCCCAACATCACCAGACAGGTATAGACACACCCCTAGCTGAGGTTTGCTAGGGCAGGAGCACTCCCAAGGCACAGTTCTGCAATGTACGTACAGTATGCCTGACCCCTCTCCCATGCTATCAACTATATGTGAGACCTGCACCTGGCTGAATACACACATACACTCCAGGGACCAGCAGCACACCCTGGTGATAAATGTGATACACCATAGTCAACCTCATCTGCATAGTATAGTCTTCTAATGAATAGTTATATGACCCATACCGAACCTCCAACATATTAACCACTGCTCAGTGTCGCTCAGATCCACACACAACTGGCAACAGGTGCCCTACCATCACCATATTCGATGTCCCATGGTCTTCCCAGCAACAAAATTACCAGTGTCTACACGACTACAACCCGTGGCCCTGAACACCACAGATGATGTGCATTAACACCATGCCATGGCAGATATACATAGATCCCAGGTTATCACGTACAGATCATCCGGCACAAATAGTCAATAGTGCTGAATTCCCCAGACATATGTTCACATCTATGTCCACCTCTACATCTACATATATCACATATATTATTTGTAGACATATATACATGGACATATATATATGTATATATACATACACCCATATACATGTACACATATGTAGATATGGTATTTATGTCACAACAGTGAACCACATGACAGCAATGCATTGGGCAGGAATGGAAAGGTAACCACATGTGCCACCTGCATCATGTAGTGTTGTTAATATCAAGGCACGTGTGTTATGTTGCGTCACATGGGTCAGACCATAGCAAGGGTAAGAGTAAGGCTGCTGACAGTTACTCACGAGACCTATTGGCGACTGTATGTGTTGACAACCCAGTGTCTTGGCAGAATATGCAGGCTGTGGACATTAAATAGGTCAGCAACAAAACAAACTGGACACATCCTGCAGCTAGCAACCCACAGATACCAACACATACAGTATAACTGCCAAACACACACCTGCCATGCCCTGGAATCGAGCATCTACCTGTCTAGTCTACCACAGTACAGCATTATGCAGTAACAGAACACGCTATTGAGTTCAGGCATCACCGCACTCCCACAGGCATACTTCTAGGTGGATGACATCATCCGCAAAGGCAAAGACGCCGATAGGGAATGTATGTGCTGTGAGCCATCTAAAAGCATTACTCTGTCCCCAGGCAGCTGGAAACACACACACACCTGCCAGGGGTGGGAATCAAACACACACCTAACTACCTTATCACACTATAGCAATATGCAGTTACAGAATGTGCTACTGAGATTACTGAACACAGCACTCCCAGAGCCATACTTCTAGGTGGGTGACATCATCCGCAAAGGCAAAGACGCTGATAGGGAATGTATGTGCTGTGAGCTGTCTAAAAGCATTACTCTGTCCCCAGGCAGCTGGAAACACACACACAGGCACACACCTGCCAGGGCTGGGAATCAAACATACACCTAACTACCTTATCACACTACAGCAATGCGCAGTCTCAGACCACGCTACCGAGAATACTGAACACAGCACTCCCAGAGGCATACTTCTAGGTGGGTGACATCATCCGCAAAGGCAAAGATGCCGATAGGGAGTGTATGTGCTGTGAGCCGTATAAAAGCATTACTCTGTCCCTAGGCAGCTGGAAACACACACACACAGAGGCACACACTTGGCGTCGAACATACACCTAACTACAGTATCACACTACAGCATTACGCAGTTACAGAACACGCTACCGAGATTACTAAACACAGCACTCCCAGAGGCATACTTCTAGGTGGGTGACATCATCCGCAAAGGCAAAGACGCCAATAGGGAATGTATGTGCTGTGAGCCATCTAAAAGCATTACTCTGTCCCTAGGCAGCTGGAAACACACACACAGGCACACACCTGCCAGGGCTGGGAGTTGAACATACACCTAACTACCTTATCACACTACAGCAATACGCAGTTACAGAATGCGCTACTGAGAATAAAAATGAAAC